>NC_056732.1:1402604131-1402904131 GCF_019279795.1 Protopterus annectens | reverse complement strand
TAAGACAGGGATATGGGGTGTACAGGTACTTAACACCATGCAAAAAATATGACTGTTATGCAGTGTGTTTTTCTGAATCTCAGGCCATTAGGATCAACCAGATTAAGTCTGGTGGGGTTGGCATCAGTTGTATTATATTATACACAAACTCTTGGGGAACATACTGTTAGATCAGTGGCAATTTTGACAGATGCCTGGCAGAAGTGTTTGGTGGCAGTGATGAATACACCAAACTGTGATCACAAAACTGCATCTGGTGTGATTACCATAACAGTATTGAAATTATACTATCTGACATGGTATACATTCATCTTTTCGTAGGGAGGCTGTACGATTCACCAAAGTGTGAAAGTACAACCTCCAGATGTCTCAAATGCCAAAAAAAAATTGTGCGACTTCCAATGAGCGAATGCACATTGGCATTTGCTCATTCAAAGTTGGCATTTTGGGTGCAGATCGCACTATAGCGGGGATCAGGAAATTAACCCTTTCCCTCACTGCAGTGTGATCTTGGAATTTGTATATTAAAGTAGGGGGTGTGTGGAGGGTATAGCCCCCAACATGGGGGTGCAGGGAGACTTGCCCCCCCCCGCATAATGCTGTATGTAGATGTTTCGATTTCGAAAATGGTTGAATCTGGTTTTCCAGATTTCCATTTTCAAAATCATGTTATGTTCAGACTTTTGTTTTTCGGCATTTAAAGTTGTACAAACATACGACTGCACAAATGCGTTTCAAAGAAATGAATGTATACCTCTCACATACCTCTCAACCTCTTAGTGTACGAAATCTGGACAAAGCGTGACAAAATGGGGGATAAAGGCTTGAAAATAGAGACAGATTTTAAATATTGTTCTTCTAAACTCAGAAAGTTGCTAGAGTGACAGATTTTGTGTCAACATACATTTTTTGAAGGACTTGTAGTTTGAAACTCAAATGTATGTCATTAGTTAGTCACTTCAGTCATCAGAACATCCTAGTGATTTGCCAGAAAATGACAAGTTTGATGAGGAACAAACCAAAAATATGAGGCAAAAATCCTGGACATTCTGAAAAAAATCTCGACATTTGAGAGTGCTATCTCAGAGAATACGTCTTACTCTGAGATACAGTGATCTCATTTTTAGTATTTCTAAGTAGCATAATTGTAGGGCACACAGCCTCCCATATCAGTGAGTACAAGGGTAGCTAGATTTAACTTTTGATAATTCACTGAGAACTCATTTTTATGATTGCATTGTTCAGTATCAGCCACTGTTGCATCATTACTCTTCTGTCACTGAGCCACTTTATTCATGTGGCATAGTATTCATGTGGCATAGTATCATGGACAAAACTTCAAGTCTGCAAATATTGATCATTGCTAATGAGATAACTAAAGCTCATATGTAAGGGAGTATTCTCTTACCTCTGAGATTAAGTGACCTCAGCATGGAAAGTGTAATGTTTGTGGGGGGACCTCCCTGGTAGTTTTTTTTTTTTTTTTGTGCTTTAATTTCATTTTATTGGTTATTGTTAGTAACTTTCTAATGCAAATGACCCTGATGGGGTTTTTTTGTTAATATATTAACATCAATCCATTCTCATTCTGCTTTGTGTCAATAGTTATGTAGTACACTGTGCAAATATTTGGCTAAACAGAGGAACTCAGAGGACCAGAACAGCAGGTTTTCTGTGAAAGCCTGCTGAGACATCTTGCAGAGTTTCTTGTTAGGGTCACTCTCATTTGGCATCCTTTTCCAGGTACATCTGTTAGCAGTTAATTAAGATTAGTGAAATCACTGAAGACTGCAAACTGGAAACTGTGATACCAAAGTTAAGGATGCAAAAATACTAAAAAAAGGCATTTGAAGAAAGTCAGTACTTTGTAGAATGAAAATCTTACTCATATTCTTAATTACTGTCAACACTACTAAATGTAATATTGTGAGATTTAGGAAAAAGGCATATGATTTGATTATGAAATTAGTACAGATAGATACTAAAAACAGACAATGGAACAAAAGACATAGGCATCGTGCACAGTAAAATAATTGTTGATAAACATACTGCAGTAAAGGTAGAAAGGCATACTCTGTAAAATACCTCATGCTCAAAGGAGAAATAGTAATAACAGGGGTTCATTTCTCCCTGCATAAATTACTGATCATACCATTCACAAAATATAATACAACATTCTGCAGTGTAAAACCGAGGATCACTGCAATACAAGAAAGTCTTATGCATGATGACAGATGGGCTGGACAATTTAAAGTACTCAGCTGACATTAATTATTCCTGTTCTTTGTATTGTATAGGCTACATAGACAGAGTATGTTTATCACATCTTAAGCCTATTCTGTCTGGCAAACTTGACCTAAAACACAATACGCAGAACCAGTGCAAATGCCAATAATCTGTTGCTTAAAGATAACACAAGTAACACAAACAAATGGGACAGATTTATTAGCCAACTGATACCAGAACTTTGATAAAACTTTTACTGTAAAGTTAACAATCTCATTACTAACATTCAAAAAACAACACCGATAAGTACATGGACAGCAGAAAATCTTAATATAACTGAAGTCAAGTTTGCTAAAAAGTCAACAGGTTGTATGCTTGATACCAAAGTCTATGGATTTGCAAGTCTAAGAGATTTTAGAGTAAGAAAGAGGTCATTTACTTAAGTATTTAATGTCAATTAAATACTTAAGTTATTAAGTATTTAAGTATTTAATGTCAATTTTAGCTAGTATATTCCACATCTTGTACAAGCAGACTAGGAGCTGTCCCCATCATTGTTGCCTTGGTTGCACTTGTGCACTCATACGTTTGTCTAGTATTAAACTATAGACTTTGGGTGTAAACAGGTTGGGAGCTGTCCCCATCACTGTTGCCTCAGTTGAAATTGTGCACTCATACGTTTGTCTAGTATTAAACTATAGACTTTGGGTGTAAACAGGTTGGGAGCTGTCCCCATCACTGTTGCCTCAGCTGCACTTGTGCATTTACAACTTTGTCAAATATTGAACTCTATACATTGCTTGTGCTACATCTGTCATTCTCTTGATTGCTTATTAAATCTATTAAGGTATTTAAGGTATTTGGACCTTTATTTCACATTATAGAAGAATACCAGTCTATTTAGTTATCTATGGGCAGCTAGGGTTGTTGGGTAATAGTAGTGCTACTGAGGTGTACAAGTACTGTTTTAACACACAGATGCTGCTGAAGTGAGTTGCACTGGGAAAAAGAGAGAGAGTACATATTAGGTGACCAAAGAGGGTGAACAGGGTTTCTTCCATCTGTTGGAGGACCACACAGAAGTGTTATCAAATGTGTCTTTTCGACTCTTAATCTGAACAAAAATATTCAGGGGAATTATTTGACAGGGCTAACTATCAGACTCGGTATACCAAAAAGTTATGGGTTTGCATGTTCCCACTAATCCTTGAATACTAGAAACATTTTTTGTTAAAATAAAATGAGGTGAAGATATACTGACCAAAATATAGCACTTGCCAGTGCATTGGGAGTTCATTTTTATGATGTCTTTTAGCACCCATATTATTTCATGTACTTGTGGACACTCAGAAGTATATACAAGTTACAAAATGTTTATGTGTGTACTCTGATCCTGTGTATCACTACAGTATTTGAATATGCATCATCCTGAGCACTATGTTTGTCTGTTTTGTATTTCTACTGGCAGATTCTGATGAAGTGAATAGTGCAGAATAGAGAACTCAGATGAAAGCAGTGCTGGTTTTTGAGCCTCATAAGTCAGAAAGCATAAGTAAACTTTTTATTTGGTGAGAAAACAGCACATCATGTAAGGCTAATCTGGAAGTAGAATTAGTAGGACCTATTCAGACGTGTGGGTCTGGAACTGCAGCTCCAGCAGCTCCCTTGATAATCTGGCTCTGGTTGGAAGGGGATCTATTTTGGCCATAGATGGTCCATTTGGTGTTCTGCAAGTGACACCTAGAAGTATTAAGCAGAAATACTACCAAGCGTGGATGTGTTGTTTCTGCTACAGGAAAAAATGAGATTTTCAAATGACTATATTTCATAATGTCTATAACTGATTAATATGGCTGACTGTTTTTTTTTCTTAACCATAGATGCTGTTAGGGTGAACAATGAGGCCCAAATCAGTTCACACTGGGTAAGTATGTAAGGGGGATAGGATCTATTCTGTATCACTCTCTCTCTCTCTCTCTCTCTCTCTATGGTTCCTATGGTCTACTGCTAGGGGCACTTAGTGTTATTAGTCAGGAGTGTTTCACATGTGCTTGCCTAGGTGCTTTTAACCACAAATGCTGACATGCTGTGAACTACAGGTATCAAGCAAGAACATCATTTTAAAGTCTGTCAGTGTACTGGATAGGCTATGAGCTGAGGGCTGTTTACTGCTGTTTCCATTTAGTCATAACTAGGACTTCATGGTTATACACTACTTGCATGGACTTTATGGAACACCCTCCATGAACTGTGTGAAACAGATAATTAACCATGTAGTCTTATGAATAATTGTTGGGTAAGGAAAGGAAGATCTGAGGTGAATGTGTGCACAATGAAACATATGAGGATGTAATTCATTTAAGAGACAGAAAATTAGGTTTTACTTCATTTACAACAGAAACCTCTATCCTCTATCATGTTAGTGATCATACAGGGCTATTGCTTCCAAAGTACCAAACTACCATACTTTCACATATTTATTGTGAGTGCCTAAGTTGAACCATCCATGCATAGAATGAGAGAGCACAGGAGCTAGTCAGACTGTTCAAGTTGTATTATTGTATTATACTCTATCAAGACTTGGTTAACAAGAGACATCCAAGCTGGCTGCACATTGAGTAACAGCTTAATTCTGGATCTCCCAATGTGAAAACAGAAACTTAGAAGAGAAGGCCAGTGGACCTGGATTTCTGATAAGATAAGACAAAATCAGACAGCACTTAACAGAAACACAGGCTCTACCATGCATCTTAGCATGGATAATCTTTCCTTCGTTTTAGCTCAAGTCTGTGTGTGTGGCAGTAAGTCTGGAAATTTTGTTCCTATTGGGGGGTAAAACTTCAATATTTGAAGATGTACATAATTTTGTGTGTTATTATTAAGTTAGTAGGTTTTAGGGGGATATTGGATATGTGTGTGTGTGGATTTTTATTTGATGGGTTTTCAACAAAACAAGAAGTTCTGCAAGATGTGACATAGTCTTGAATGGAGATGACAAGAAATAATTGTATAAAAGATTAACCTGCCAAACAGTGCATACATGTAACACAAAAGCTGGAACTAGACATTTAACAAAAAAGCTGTTATACCTAAAAGGTGGGAATAATAATCCCTCAAGAATATGATTCTTTCTATAATGTCTTTAAAAGTTATGTCTCACAGATAAATACCAAAAAGAAAGAGTAGTGAACTATATTAAAAAATAGAGTAACAATAGCTATGCTACAGGAGACACACTTGGAAAGAAGTGAACACATGAATTTGATAAAGAAAGGGTTTCAATATGGTTATTCAGTGGGTACCTGGGGTAAAGGAAGAGAGGAGGACTTACATTAATTGCAAGAGGCGCTCCAATATTAATAGAAGAGGGAAAAGGATAAAAATGTTAGATTTGTGGTACTAAGGGGCTACTGGCAAGGGAGGATGATTATACTGGCATGTAATTATATTCCACCAAAAACTGCTATAATGGAGCTAAATAAAATTCTGGGAGAAATAATCAGCTTTCAGCAAAGAATATTACTTATAGGTGGGGACTGGAATTTGATATGCAACATATGTCTGGGGGCCCAGAAAGGGAAATATAACAAAGGAGGCTAGATGTTTAAAATAAAGACATTTATAAAAATATTTGGAATAGAAGATGTGAATTCAGTACTAGGAATTTGGAGTGAATTTACATATTATTCCCCAAGATACAAAAACTGGGCTAGGCTAGACAGAATTTACATTTCACAGAAACGTGTGCATTTAATTGAAGGTCTTGATATGCACCCAATAATTATTTCAGATCGTGGGTCAGTAATGACTAAAATAAAAAAAAAACACAGGGTAATGAAATAAAAATGAGACACTGGTGCTTTCTGAACCTATGTATTGAAAAGAGAGGAATTTAAAGAATGGTTGGTGGAAATTATTCAGGAGCTATTAGAGAAGATAGAAACTTCTTCTGAAAATATAAATATGGAGTGGGAATTAAAGTGGAATTTAAAAATAGGTGGAAATAGAAGAAAGGGAGAGATGGCTAAGAAGTAACAAGAATTATTTACAGGGACAGACAAATATTAAAGTACTGCAAAATATGGGGAATCTCACAGAACAAGAAGAGGAGCAACTACAGAATGCTGAACAGCAAAATAAGGGATTACCTTGATAATATACATGAGTTTAGAAAGATTGCTATTAAGCAACTGTTTTTTGATAATAACAATAGAGCACAAAAACTTTTAGCAAAATGACTCGGGCAACAGAACGTAGAAAGGGATTTCACTAAGCTTAGGGAGCCTATAACAAGGAAGATAACAAGTGATCCTGTAGAAGTATTTGAAATATTTCAGAAATTCTATGAAAGTCTGTATAAAGCAGAGAAACATGGAAGTCAAGAAAAGGTACAAATGGAAATGTTTATGGCAGAATTAAATATGCCAAGGTTAGAGGGAGAGGATGCTCAATTATTAAGAGGATAGGAGGACGTAAGATAAAAATAGTGATGTATAACCAATCTACAGGAAAGTCTCCAGGAATAGATGGTACTCCTGAGGAAGTTTGGAAACTAAGAGGGAAAAAAACTGATAAAGATCTAGAAGGTTTTGTTTAACAGTATTTTAAGAGGAGGTGAAGTGCCAACATCCTGGAAGAAAGTGAAAGGAGCTGTAATACCTAAAGAGGGTAAAGAACCATAATATCCAGCTTCATACAGGCCCATTTCAATACTAAATCATTATTATGCAGTCATACTGCTCAACCTCTTAGAGCAAGAAATCTGGACAAAGCCTTAAATAAAAGGGGGACAAAGGCCCAAAAATAAGGACAATTTTTAAATATTGCTCTTACAAACTTAGAAAGTTGACAGAACAACAGGTTTTGTATTAACGTGAGTTTTCTGAAGGGTATAAAGTCTGAATCTCAAATGACCGTCATGATTTTTTCAATTCAATCCTTAATGATTTGCCACTAATTTCCCAGAAAAAATAAAATTTTATGAGAAACGGACCAAAAATATAAGGCATAAATCTGGATATTCTACGAATATCTGTATAGTTGATAGGTATGTTACAGTGTTTATGTCTATAATGGCTAAAATAATGACAAAAGTGATGCCAAAACTGATAAATATGGATCAATGTGGTTTTGTGGAGGGGAGGCAAACATTTGACAACATAAACAGAACAGTGATGATCCAGAAGGAAGTAGAATGTAAGAAAATACCACTTTCCCTGGTGGGTCTTGATGCAGAGAAAGAATTTAACAGAGTAAGCTGGGATTGTATGAACAGAGCAATGGAATAATTTGCATTCCCTGGCCTTGAAATACCTATGAATCTCTGAAAAGAATTGTCCAGAAAAGAAGCAGCATCAGTAAAGAGCCCTGTGTAACACTACTGGTAATCGCTGTCAGAATAGAGTGGTAGCCTCCAGTCCCAAATTGTTTGCTTTCCATCATTTAATCAGTGCTTTACCCATTGATTTACATACGGACTGATATTTATATACAAATTGATATTGAATACTTTTAATTTGTCAATTGTTCCCTTATATGAAATAGTTCTTAAAGGCTGAGCAAGGTCAGATTAAGCTGTATATAGTATCAGCTCTTTATCAAGTGCTGCTGTTATTACTTTAAGGATTGCAGATTCAGAAGTGATGAGCTCTAATTGGTTCAAAGCTACTTACTAGGCTACTGATCTGAGAGGATCTTTAGAAGTCTAGCCCCGAATTGCCATTAAATATTTGTCTTTGTAGTTTATTAAAGTCCAAATAACAAAGTGGTGGGCAGAGCATTTACATGTTATTCCTACCTATCAGGGACAAGAGTGTGAAACAAGGGCTGAATTTGTGGTGTCCCATCTATTTGTGTAGATTACATTTGAAGAGAGAAAGGGAAGTAATTTGCTTTATGTGGAGAGGAAGACAATTCCAAAGAACTGGTATTCTCTGTGATACATATCAGTCCCTCCAACATGTTCTGTTTATGTTATAGAAGAGATTAAAGTCTCTTAAGCAGGTGCTTATACCACCATCAGACTTGTGGACGTGCAGTAGATCTGAGAGAATAGGCTCTGTTGAGACTCTGTATGTAAGGCAGACATCAGCCCTCAGTAATACAAGAAGAGGGGCAAGGCTGTGAGATGGTCAGTGTAGCTTTTATGATTTAGTCTTATAATTTTCTTGGTGAGAAAGCATTCTGGTCATTCAAGTTGTCTTAAGTATTTGGACAGGTGCATACTAAAGGGTGGCAATATACTAAATGTTCAGCCTAATAAATATAGTAAAATGATCACAACCCTGGACATAGACAGCATACCCTTACTAATAATCCATGCAATGAAAAAGGACTTTCTTACAATAGTCGATACATGGTGATCAAAGGACAGTTTGTTGTTCACTTACATTCCCAGGTCCATAATTACTGGATCAGTTTTCATGGGAGTGTTGTCAGTGTAATAGTACAAGAGATGTATGTTTGACAAAGGAGACCATCACACGTTCTTTGACATTTAGTTTTAATCCATGGTTATGATATCATCCATTTATTTGGGAAAGGCCTTCTTGGGAGATCTTGGTGTCCTCTGGAGAGTTTATGATAGTACCACATTTACTGTATCTGCAAATTTGGTCATCCATAAACCCTTAAAATTAGTTTTATTAGTTTTGGTCTCTGAGAAATAAAATGGCACCCATAAAAATGTAGATCCCCATTACCATTTTAGATAAGTTGTGTTATGATTCTCTGCATGTGTGTATATTAATACTGGTCAGACAGATGGGTTGAAACTTGCTTGCTTCTGATGTAAAACCTTCCCCCATTGTGAAATAGCATGACTATAGCTTGTTTGTACAGGTTAGGGATGTGTTTCCATGTTAAAATTTTGTTTAACATGGCTGATATGGCTATGTTAAGTTTCTTTGATTTCTATGGTGAAATGACAAAATAGATTGTCTAGTCCAATGGAACTTGAGGTTTTTAATTTTCCTTGTGGCTAAGATTATCACATCTGCAGTTATATAAAGGATGTGTCCCTTTGTCTATATAGTACTCTAACATAAATACCTGCTTATCATGGCATTTGCAAACATTGTTTTCTTCAAACATATTCACTACTTCATGTGGCTGGGTAATCACTTCATTGTGTACTGATAAACTGTTCGTTTCGCAATAATTCCTTTTAATTTTCTTATGTAATTAAATAACACTTTACTATTGCTTTTTGTCTTTGTGACCAAGCTGAGTTCAGAGTTAGATTTGGAAGACTGCATCAACACAAGTAGTTTATTTTATCAAAGTAGTTTCTTACTTTATTATGCTTTTCTGAAGTGACATGTTGGGAAGGTAACTATGAAAGACAGTAGCAGAAATTTTGTTAACCTGTACCCAGAGCCAAGATTAAATTTGACAGGACATAATTTAAGATTATTGTGTATCATTGCAAAGAGTTCTGGTTCATTACCTTGGTGACTTTTGTAAGAGTCAATAAGCAATTCTACTTTCTATCCTATGTCAGCTGTTTACATACTATGAAACAATTCATTTTCTGTAAAACAGATTTGCATGCTTTTGCAAAAATGCTTAAACTTACAACTTACTCTTTTTCAAGACATGTACCTGCAAGTTTTTGCTTCTGATCATATTTACCATGTAATCTAAGTTGGATAGCGTTTTCTTCAACTTTATTATTTCCACAAAGGTTTGTCCTGCTGGATCTGGAAATTACTGTATGAGCTTAGTTTCTCTGCTACTACACACCTCTGTATAGAAAGCATACCAGTTTATAGGGATGTGCACACTCTACTACCATTTCAAATGTTAAGTCCGAATTAGTATTAAAGACGGGCATACTACTTATGGGAGATGGCTGAAAAATCAGTCTGATCTCTTATCATTTCATCAGTGTTTGCATAGCCACTGTCTAAGTACAGGCTTTAGCTGACTGGTGAATTGTTTATCAATCTCCTTTCTCCAACATTTTTGATTAACTCTTGCAAATACTGTATTTATCCTTCTCATGGCATACTGTTCACATTTAGTAAGTTAAGTACAGACTACCTTTGCATCATCAGAATGTTGGGACAGATATTGAACATGGCCCTATTTCCTCAGTCCAGAACAATACATGGCTGCATTTTTCTATTCCTGTCATTGCCAAGTATGCTTGTCACAAAATGCTTCTCTTATGTTCTTAGAGCTTCTGACAGTCCTTTCTTCTTTTACTCTTGGTCTTTCCCAGTTTTGTTGTCTTCTCTAGTGAATCCTGTTTTTGCATTGTGTAGTCAAAGTATCTGAGTTTTAGTTTTACTGTCAGACCTTCCAGTGAACAGTCTGGATTTATTTCTTTAAGTATTGACTGAATTGATCCTCTTGCAGATCTATGAATTTCAAAACTTTTCTATGAGAGTTCAAAGAATTTTTTCAGCATATTAATTTTTTATAGTCCCTCTCTTGCATCCATATGTTAGAAATGGAAAAAACATAGGCTTGACTACCGGGATCTTTGTTGACAATGTGAAGGTTTTGATTTTTAAAATCTTTATCCAGAGTAGCCATAGCTTTTGTAAAAAAACAAGAGTCATTTAGTTTAATGGCTACAATTGCTGTCTGCAGAGATCTATTTTTTAATAGCTACCCCTTGACCTTGCTTGAAGATTCCACTACTGGCACCCAACTGACCCATTTGTTCTGGGGTGATGGGATCCAGGCATTCTCAGGCTGAGAGGCCTATGGCCCATTCTTTCCCAGTTGGAAATCCTCATTGACCCTTCATCTCCAAATGTAACCTGGCTGGTAGCTTGCTGGTCCTGAGGTATGGCCTAGCCTCTCTCCTTGGGAACACCACCCAAACCAAACAGCATCTCCAATGAGCTCCACCATCACTGCTTCTAAAAGGGAAGAGTGCCTCTCCTAGCTGGTGGGAAGCCACCATGACAGTGAGGGCTTGGCAGGCTGAAACTCCACAAGGTAACACCTAGTGGTCCTGCTAGGTGTCATCTTGTGGCATATGACATTCGTCTTCCTCCACTAGGATGGATGAGTTGTCAGTAGCCACTTCTCCCATACTCCCTAACAGCTCCTTCAGGCACCAGAGATGCTAATTAAACTCAGGTCACCTGTGTCACAGTCGGAGCTTTATCCTTGTGCACTATTGAGCTGGCATATCATCACAATTGATATTTGAGCCCAGGAAAATAAATGTGCCATTGCCACCACCTCTCCTGCATCTATTTGCAAAGAATTGATTGGGTTAGATGAAATCTTTTTTTACAAAGAGTAACAAGCCAGCTTTTGTGCTTTCTGTCACCTTTATCAACAAACTAACTTTTTCTCACTTTCAGCCACCAGAGTGCATCATCTGCATATTTAAGGCTGCTAATATTTCTTTTGACACCTTCGATTCTGTTTCTAATTAATTTAACACAGCACTTTACATTATATTTTCAGCATAATAATTGAATAATTAGGGTGGCAATATACAGCAGTGTACTCCACTTCCAATCTGAAAAGTACTCTGCTATTCTATTTTCATTTGTAACTGTTGCTTCTTTTTCTGCAAACAAATTCCTCAGGAAGCAAATAAGGTGATCGGGTATCCCCATTTCTCTAAGGACTTACCACATTTTATTATGAGCCACACAGACAATGGCTTTAGAGTATTCAGTAGAACAGAAGTAAATATTTCTGGAATGCCCTTATTTTCTCTATTATCCAGCGTTTGTTGGCAATCTGATCTCTGGTGCCTCCACCCCTTCTAAGACCATCTCGTACATCTGACAGCTCTATGTCCATATTTTTGGAGTCTAACTTGCAGGATCTTAAGCATTACCTTGCTATCAAGTGAAATAAGGCAATTGTTCAATAATTTGAACACTCTTTAGCATTGCCTTTTTTTGGGATTTGTGTTTTCCAAATATGTTGGCAACAGCATCATTTTGCAGGATTTTAAGCAATTCATTTGGAATTCCATTACTTCCTTTGACATTGCTATAAGCAAGACTTTCCACATCCATTTACTTCACATATCAGGATATCTGGATATAAACACACCATCATATATTTCAGTGATGTTAGGGTCCTTCTTTTATATTTCTGTCACATTTTCTTAATATCTTCTTCTTGTATGTCCCTCCTGTCTTTGTCTTTAATCATGCCCATTTTACATGTGGTTCCCATTAATATTACCAGTCGTCTTGAGAAGATCTCATCTTTCCTGTTCTGTTGTCTTCTTCCAATTCTTTACACTGTTCATTTAAATATGCTTTCTTATCTTTCCTTATTATTCCTGAAATTCTATTCTATGCAGCCTTGAATGAGAGAGATCTTGAAACATGAGCTACACCTGCTTCCTAAGCCTCCTCCATTTGTCTGACAGGTTGAGCAGGTCTCATTCTATGAATGATAACATCACAGCAGACAAATCCTTGATGGTAAGGAAATTTCTGGCATTCACTGTTTTTATCGTGAAGAATGTGATCAGTCGTCCCTGGAAGAACATTTCCAGCTCTTTGGTTCATGTAACCACACAGTAGAAACATATGTAAACATGATGCCTGTTTCCAGTTGGCCGTATAGTCAACTGTTGTGGCATTATACCCATGTAGGTTCTGCAGTGGCTTCTGAGTGTTGATCTGCCACCTTCTACTGTCCATTTTATTGTATTCTACTACTACGAATATATTTTATTCAATATGGCCTAGAAGTAACAGATTCTTTAAAGAAAACAATTCGGACACATATTCTATTATGAATATTCTCTCTGGGGGTTCTTATCCTTTGATGGGGTAACAAATTACCCTATTATTCCATAATGTGCTCAAAGAAAAAAAGACTTCAGTGCACATTTAAGTTTGTTACAGAATGTATATGAAAACAAAATCCCAAACAATGCTTGTTTTATCTAATATCACTGTTAGCATTATTACACCCACTGTGTCATTCATAAAATTACTTCTTACATCTAAGCAAGGTGATCCCCACTGCCTAGTCAAATGCTACAAACATCTAATACCACTCAGGATTTCTTTTTTGTGCAGGCTTTTAAAATAGTTTTGTGACTAGCTGATAAAACAGCCTCTTCGGTACTGGTTCACAACATTCTACAAATGTATTCATACATTCTGTAATGCTGATCTACGGTGGCAGCTGTTAAACTCAGATAAAGTATGAAATATCACTTGAATTGTGTCATAATATGTAACGATACTACCCAATGTCCAAGGAGAAGATGCAGTTATTTTTTGACAGTTTGATGTGCCATTGTGGCATGCATTCACATACCCTTCTGGAAAATATATTTCTCAGTAAATCTAATCTGGTTCATAGCATGTACAACCTTGCGTTTTCTGTTAAAAAGTGTGAGTGTTTCAACTTTTAGAGTTTGATTTCTAGGTCTGTGCTGTCAGCTACTGGAGCAGCTGTATAAGAAATAATTTTATCAGGTCCAGCACAGCACCCCATTTTTCAGGTATTACATAATTCTTTTTTCCTCAAGGCATGAGTACAAGTTAACCATTGAACGGAAGCCTTTAACCTTTTTTCCCACAGCTGGAAAAGCATGAAGCCTCAGACCACTGTGCACTTCATCTGCATACATTATAGTGCTCCAGTCCCAAGCCCAAATGATTATTTCATTTTGGAAGAAAATACATTCCTTCATACAACCTACAAATTGAAGCTATAAACTTCCTGGAAGTTTGTGAAGATTAACAGTGGTAGCCTAGAGCCCTGTTAAAGACATCTGTCTATAGCACATAATGACCTAAGTTGTCCATGTACATTTCCACTACAGTAAAGAACAACAGAAACTTTAATAACAATAGCTACCCCACTACTACCTACCCTCAGAGTGAACAGCAAAGCCCCCTCTGATATAAAGCCTTTTTTCTCCAGTTTTAGATGAATAGCATTATTAAGGTGTGTTTCCTGCAAGACAACTATATTCAGGTTAAGACTACATGTATAGCAGAATATCATTTTCCTCTTAACAAGATGAACTACCCCATTAAAATTCCATGGCAACAATTTAAGCATATTGTCGCTTGTCCTTCTTTAACTCTTTAACATAGATGATGAACAGATGGGGGTAGCTTGTTTAGATGATATATTACATAGAAATACATCAGGATTGATAGTAGCAGCATACAATTTAAACAAACTGATTAACAGACAGACCATACAGACATACATGCTTACATCTCAACAGTTTACTACAAAATGGCAGTCAGGCTCGCACGTGCTCAGTAATCAGTATTTATAGACTTCTGTAAGCCCTTAGATAGCTTCTTAAAGATACATACACACACATTGATCTACATCCTCCCTCTTAAAAAGATTGCCATTAGATGAAAATAACATTGGAGTTAGACATGCATTACTATAGATATTAGAAACAAGCACAATGTTCATGTCCAAGTGTCCATGTATCTATGGCATGATCTGGAGATGTGACCAGATCTGGTAACATAACAATTTGGACTGGGTTTAGCAACAGGGACAGCCTTCGGTGAACAACTTGTATCAGGAACTTCAGGATTCATCACAGGAATGGGAATATTCTCTGGAACTTCTTCAGGAACTGAAACACTAGACAACTCACTCTGAGATAAAGAGTCTTTCTTACAGGCTATGTGCTGTGGTATAGTTTTGGACACCTGCATCAAATGTTTCTTATTCCACATAAACTCTACTCCTTGTGATTCCACAATGTACGATCTCAGCTCTGACCAAATATTCTTCACGATTCCAATCTGATCATAACCTTTGAACATTTGCATCCTTACCACTTCTCCTTCTCGTAATGGATTGAGCGGTTTGCTGGTCTTATCGTAGTAGGAATTCTGGGTTAAATACTTCTTCAACAGATTGGTTTTCACTGATGTGTTGTTCTTGACACATGGAACCAATAATTGACTACTGATCGGTAATGTGATTCTGGTTTGTCTCGACAGAAGTCTCTGGGTAGGTGAACCAAGATGTTTATTATGACAGGTATCCTCCAAAAGAGTCTCACACTGAGATGGATACCTGGCGTCAAAATCATGGCCTGAAGCTAAATGCCAAAAAGTACATAGTCATCCCCTTTGGAAAAAACAAAGTACCCACAAACTACCGCATAGGTGGTAGTCACCTAAATACGGAAGACATAAAAAGGGATCTGGGGACCCAAGTAGATAGTAATCTCTCCTTTGATAATCACATTGCCAAAGTGGTTAGAAAATCCTTCTATGTGGCCCACCTAATCACAAAAGGGTTCACATCCAGATCAAAAGAGGTCATTGTGCCCCTCTACTCATCACTCATCAGACCCATCATAGAGTACAACGCCCCATTTGGGATGTACCTTACAAGACACCTGCAACAGCTGGAAAGACCACAGAAGTACCTCACCAAGAGGATTACTGGCCTCAAACAGATGCCCTATGCAGCTTGACTGAAGAAATTCCAGCTGCACTCAGTTGCATACCGCCTACTCAGAGGTGATCTCTGCCTGACATACAAGGCCACGTCCAACTCAGAATTGATGGACATGCTCCACCTAAAGAAAACCATATCCCCTCGAGCCACATGCTCTAGGGATCTAAACCTCACCACAACAATAAATAGGACATGCTGGAGGGATAGATTCCTGTCCCAGAGACTTCCCATGCTTTGGAACAAGATTCCAATCTACATTAGGCAGAGCTCCTCACTAACACTCTTCAAGAGAAACCTTGACAAGTGGATGGGAAACAGAAAGTTTACCCCGGGGATCACTTCAGTGGTTTTGCTGGACAGAGGCACAGGAAACTAATCTAAGGGGGAGGCAAAAGCCAACACATTCTGGCTAGGCTTATAAATGCCTTTGGGCAGATAGCCTAGTACCAACCTATGAACCTATAGGGAATATTTCTGAGATTCATGAGATTCAGGAAACATCACTGTTGTCTTGTTTAGACTTCTCTAGTAACTGTTTTGCACATTGAACTGCACTTTCTGCCAAACCATTTGACTGCAGATACTCTGGGCTACTTGTGACATGAGTAAAGTCTCACTCTTCAGCAAATCTTTTGAACTGTTGGGTTGTAAACTGTGTGCCATTGTCAGAAATAACTTTGTGCGGACTACCACGGATTGCAAAATGACGCTTCATCGTAGTAATGACAGTACTCGATGCTAGCTTAGGAAGTAGGTCAATCTCGAACCAATCTGAATAAGAGTCTACTAACACCAAGTAATGTTAATAATTCCACTTGAAAATGTTGGTGGCTACTGTCAACCAAGGTAGTTCAGGAATCTGGTTTAGCGGAAGTGGTTCTTTCTGTTGATGTGACTTAGTCCAAAATACTAGACCTCTCACCCTTATTTTGGAACAGTCTGCTGCTGGGTGTCCACGCTGCAAGATAGTAATGTACTCTTGTTGCAAGAACTTTGGAACAATTACTATCAGACCTTTCAAAATGATACCATTGTCAGACAAAATCTCATCTCTGTAAGGAAAATAAGGTTGCACTTCTTGAGATAAACTAGATTGCCAGATCTATCATAACTAGATAAAGTCGTTGAGCTTCTATAAAACTGGATCTGTGGCTGTGTGATCTCTCAGCTCATTAAGACATGTGGAAGAAAGTTTTTTTTACTTCCACGACTTCAACATCAAGGTTCTCATTCTCATGCTGTTCAGTGGTATTTCTGGGTGATCTAGACAATGTATCAGCAAGATAAAGATGTTTGCCTTTCTTGTAGACAAGATTGAAATTAAACTTTTGTAATCTCAACATCATGCATTGCAATCTGGATGGAGCTGTATACATAGGCTTTCTCAAAATAGTGACTAGAGGTTGGTGGCCTGTTTCAATCTGGATAGGTCTACCCAAACGTAATCATAGAACATCAAACATGCAAACACAATTGTCAAAAGTTATTTCTCTGAACATACTGCATTTCATTTTAGGTAAGAGTTCTCAATGCATAGGCAACAGGTTGACCCTCTTGTAAAATGACTGTACCTAGACCAATTTTGAAGTATCACATGGAAAAGTAACTGGCTTATGGACATCATAGTGTCTGAGAATTGGTGGACTGGCAATTCTCTGTTTCAGGACATCAAATGCTCTCTGGTGCTGTTCTAACCATGACCAGGATACATCGTAATATGTTAGCTCTCTGAGTGGTGCTGATATTTGACTCAAGTCTGGAATGAACTTGCCTAGGTAGTTAACCATGCCAAGAAAATGTTGCAGGGCTTCAACATTGTTTGGTGCTGGTATCTCGAGAATGGCTGTTTGCTTAGAAGGGTCAAGTCGTAGGCCTGAAATGGTAAATAAATGACCAACATAAGTGACTTCTCGTAGCCTGAATTTGCATTTCTATGGATTGAACTTAAGATTCACTTGATGTTCCCTTTCCAGAACTTTTTTGTGGTTTCTGTCATGCTCAGCTTCACCATTCGCTACTACTAGTATGTCATCTACTATAATAACACAAGCACACCCAGTAAAAATTTGCTCCATTGCACACTGAAAGACTTCACTTGCAGAATTTATCCCAAATGGTATTCTCAGAAATCTGTACCTTCCAAACAAATTACTGAAAGGGTTAGCAATGAGGATTTCTTGTCAAGCAAAATTTGCCAAAATGAACTCTTTGCATCTAAGAAAAAATATTGCATTTGGCATAAGAGCAGTGATTTCTTCAACTGTGCAGATTGGATGATGAGGTCTTTTCAGTGTCTTGTTTAAATCTCTTGGATCAATAGATATTCTGATGTCATCCGAGCTTTTCTTATGAGCTGCCATCATGGAAGATACCCATTCTGTAGGTTCATCTACTGGACAAATCACAACTTGTTGCACCATTTTATCTAGCTCGGCTTTGACTCTGTCCTGCATAGCTACTGGAACTTTCTGGGCTGGCTTGATAACTGGACTGAGATCTGGATTTAACTTCATGGAGTACACAACTGTAGGCCTGCCTAGTTTGTCTTCGAAAAGATCAGCATAGGTAGAAAAAATATGTTGGGTGAAATTAGAGTAGTGGTCTTTTAAGCTAACATGGTGGTCTTCTTTAGTAAATGAAAGCAGTCCCATTTTCAAACTGTCTATGACCCCTAATAATGACTGAATGTGGCTCTTGACTACATAAAATAACAAGTCATAGCTTCTTCCAGCAGAATAACATGAAAGTATTACTGAGCCTTCGATATGAATTCCTTCATCACCACAAGCAACAAGTTTTGCAAACTTTGCCAAATCAAACCTTTCACCATCACATACTCTAACAAATGTTTCTGCTGACATAATATTGCACTTGGAACCTGTGTCAACTTTGAGCTCTCTCGGTTTGCCATTTACCTGAACAGTACAAAATACTTCACTCTTTGCCCATAAATCTACTGCATTGACTGTTTCACTAAGCACTGACACACCATCAACATAAAAAGTAGGTGATGTAGGGTTACAGCTTTCTAACTGATCAACTCGTTTCTTGAAATGTTTCCTTTTAATAAAAGAATGTGCACCTTTTAATTTACAAAAATTCTTGAACTTATTCTACTTATTGCATTTGTGGTATTGCTGACCAAAAGCTAAACATTTTTTCCCTTTTAGATTCATGACTTCCACCACAATTACGATAGTTGACAATAAAACTAAGTTGGGGCCCATGCTCTGAGTTTGCTGACTCACTCTTATGCTTCACTGAGACTGTGAAAACTCTGGAACTTGCTGGAAAGCTCTGGGGTTTACCAGAGAGTGATGTAGGGGTTACAGTTGCTGCTATGTGCTTGAGCCTGTTTCTTTTAACCATGTGCTGCATGCTATCAACATCGAGCTCTAGAAGTTACTGGAAGCATCCATTTCTCATTTGTAAGCATATTTGTGTGCAGTTCTGTGAGCTTGTATAGCTGACAAATCTCAATGACCTTATTCAAAGCTAAACCACTGTCATGAAGCAAAATCTTTCTCACAGTATCATGCTTCATATCACATACAAGACTGTCTTTTATCAACTCATTCCTTAAATCACCAAATTTGCATGTTTTAACCTTGTTTCTCAAATAGGTTATATAGGTTGCTAAAGTATCACTAGGTTTTTGATCCCTTGTATAAAGTAAGTGCATTTCCATTGTAATGTTTGTCTGGGGTTATGCATTTCTCTAAATTTATGTTCTAAGCACTCAGCGTCCTCCCTTGACTCAGCCGGTACAACAGTATGATGGTTTTCCCCCTCTCCTGCAAAGTCACATATGAATGCTCCCTTTTAATGGCTTGTGACCCAGCTAAATTAGGTAGAATAAATGCCTTTGTACAGTCATTTTTATCAGAAAATTCAGCCTGTATGAAAATGTCATACTCTTGCTCAAATACTCTCCAGTTCTCTGCAATATTATTGTCAAACACAAGTGCACTGGGTTTTTGACATCCATCTGCCATGCCAACAAAGTATACACAAACAAACAAAAAATATGTTATCAGCTTTTAGTACCAGATGTGATCTTAACAGCATGTAGGGTGTACTTAATTGTTAAGCACCCTTCTAAGCATTGTTAAGATTGATTCTCAATGGAGTATAGCACTAAACAAGCATGTTATTTAACTTTTATTGGGGCATAATCATGGTGCTCCATGCACTACATGAAAGGTAAGAAATAAATTAAAGATCTTAGTACACTTAGAATGCAGAACGCTAAGGCACTAATGTGCTTAATGTTTCAGTGTTTTGATGTGCTGCGTAGAAGCAGACTCTAAATCATGTGAGAAGTTTTCACAAAATCTGCATCTTAATAAATCAGGGTAAAAAAGTGATACCGCTCCAGCTATCTAAATCTTATATAATGTATTTACATTTGTTACTGATTTTGATGTCTCACAGTGTTTCTCATCTTAAAGAGTGAGCAATAAAAATATGAAAAACAGAACCATTTGACAATGAGGTAATTTTTCTATGTGGAGCTTTTCTCCCCAGGCCTCTGCTGAAAAAAGGCCTTTTCAGCTCAGTCAGATACCCCTAGTTAACAAATATAAAATAAATAAATAAATAAATAAAATCTGTAACAGAAGCAGAGACAATAATCCATTGTGAAATTCAAGCCTTATATATTAATTTCAGCTATAACTATGAAAGGAAGATTAGTCTTCCTAAGAATTTCTGTAGAAATTACACTGGAAATGCTTCTGAAGTCAAAAGAGTTGATCAAATGAAGTCTGAAAATTCAGAGGGAACACTGAGGCAAGAGCCCAAGTCAGAATGTTGGAAAGAAAAGTTGAAAGTTAATAAGCAAAATGTTAAATTTAAACTACAGATGAGGTGCAACGTATAATTCTGTGTCTGAAAATACTATTGAAGCTTTGGGGTTCAGCGACAGTGAGCAAAAAGCAGTAGATACATTATTAATACAGTCCATATTCTGGTCTTTCGTTGGACCCATTGAATGAAAAAAGAGATGGTATGAATATAAAAGTAAGAAGTACAAGACCCTTTTTCAAAACATAGCACATAAAAAATATGTTTTTTAGGTACACTGTTCAATGGTAGCAGCCTTAACAAAAAACTTCACTGCTTACAGGAACTCCTCACCCTGGAATGCATCAATACATGCACCATAGTGAACTGGTTCAAGACTGTTGAGGGCACCCAATCAGTGCAAGGCTTCAGTGCCTACTATGAGTTCAGCCCCACCATACTAGATGAAGGCACTAAGCACAGCAATGTCTCTATATTTGTAAAACAAAATTACACCTCAAGACTTGCTAAATTGAAAAATAACCTGGAACTTCTCCTAGTCCAATTTACGATTAACAAAATCTCTTATTATATTATAATGAAGTATAGGATCCCTCGGTGTCCCCTTAGGCCCATAATTCTCATCTGACTAACATGGAGTCCCTTTGTATTCAGCCAAACATTATTCTCCTAGGGGATTTCAGCTATCCCCCTCATCTGAGAGACTTATACATCTCCTAACTTGTATGCCCAGAGATTTCTGGACTTCATAAATACAAACTTACTGGACCAGCTAGTCTACACTCCAACTAGGGGTTGCAAAATCCTGGACTTGGTTCTCTCCAATATGAGACAGCTCTTTTCCTTAACAACTGTAACTTCCTTAGTGAATCAGTCTCATTCACCACAAGACTGAAAATGAAAGTATCCTCCGTGACCTGTTGGTATTCAGAGATTATGCTAAAGCTAATCTACTAATACTGAGAGACGGCCTGACTAAATTCAACATCCCCTTCAAACCTGATGATACCTTCTCTATGTGAAATACTTTACTATCAAATTCTATGCACATGTAATTAGCTACCAGATGCATCTGTCTCCCTTCTAAGTAAATACAATGCCAAATTTAAAAGTAACCCCTGTGGTGGAACCCAAATATAAACAGGCTGTACAATAAAACAAAAAAGCTCATTGCATGTGAAGATAAATGCAACTCTCTAAATGCAACAAAAATCTCTAGATAGATTTAAGGGAACTCTGGACCCTGATCAAATTGACCAAACAAAATTAGATATGAGGTAAAAATAGCTACTCAGGCAAAGACAACCAGAAAGCCTTCTTTAACTATGCTAGAAACCTCAGAAACAATGCTCAGCACATTGCAGAGATAAGGGTAAATAATATCACATACTCAGACCCAGATTACCTGGAAAATCTACTAGTCGATAAATTTAGCTCTAATTTCAGCCCCTTCTCTCCTCCCACATTCTAAGCTCACATACCAGCATCCAGTCCACCCTCCCCCTGAATCTTCTAAGAACAAGTCTTCAAAGCACTATCCTAGGCCAAGAACTCTACTTCTGGGGGGCCAGGTAATATACTAGGAATGCCTACTACCCAGTCTGAAACAGGACCTATTTAACCCCCTACAGAGGCTGTTCAATATCATCCTCCAAACAGGTTTTACACCAGAAAAATGGAGGACAGCAACAGTCATCTCCCTACACAAAAATGGGGTGTCTGTGGAGCCAGATAATTATAGACCCATAAGTCTTACCAGACTCATCTGTAAGGTTATTTAAAGGATCATTATGGAATTATTAAATAAAAACATAGGCAATCTACAAACTCTTGACCCAAGCCAGTTAAGTTTTGTCAAGGGTAGATCTTGCCTACTTAACCTGATCGACTTCTTTAAGAAGGTTACTAAAGCAATGGATGAGGGGAAAATCAGTATACACTGCATTTCTAGACATTGTGAAGGCATTTGACATCATTCCATATTCAGGTATTGTTAATAAATTCACCCGGTTAAATGTAAGTCTCTATATAATTTGTTGGATAGGAACCTGGCTCACAAACAGAACCCAGGAAATTAAGATGGGGTCACTAATGGTATATCTGAGGGTTCAGTCCTTGGGCTACTCATCTTTGGCATTTACTTCATGGAGGGCACAGCTAATGTTAAGACTTTACAGCTTATCACATTTGCAGAGGACTGTAAACTTTGTGCCATCATAAACTCTCCAGAAGACACCAAGGTCCTCCATTGGGCCTTTTAAATGCCAAAAAATGTATAATAATAAACTCTGGCAAGTGTGACATCCCCTGTAACTACTAAATCTACAACACATTCCTGAAAATTGATCCAGTAGTTAAGGACCTAGCAACCTCTGCAGTCTGTGAACTGTCCTTCAGTCAACATATATCCACTATTGTAAGAAAGTCCTTTTTCAATCCATTGCTTATTAGTAACAGCATGATGTCCGGGTCAAGAAATGTGATCATTCCACTGTATTCAGCAGTTATTAGGCTGATCATTGAGTATAATGTCCCCTTCAGTATATACCTGTTCAGACACTTGCCACAACTTGAATGACCCTGACCACAATGCTTTCTTACCAAGAAAATCAAGGACCTAAATCATAAAAGCTACACTCTCCATTTTACGGCCCTATCCATCTTCTTGTTATCTTACAGGCTATTGAGAGGCAATCTCTGCCTCACTTATAGTCTCAGCTGTCTCCATTCTTTTAGACATGCTGCACATCTGCATGTCCATTTGTGCCATAAACACCTGGTTAAGATATCTTAATCTGTCTCTGCAACATGTTGGAGGGACAGATATGCATCACAGTGAATACCACTTCCTTACACTTGTCTTCCACTCTACATAATGTGATCTCCTTGCAGTCAATGGCTGATAATCTGGAGAATTGTCCCAGACAATGTAACTTGAAGAACACAGAGTTACCTAAAAAAGCAGAATATCCTGTGCCAGTGATGTTTATCAGTTTTCATTTCTCAGAAATGTTAAAGCAAAAGCCACCTTATGAACTTGTATTCATCTCAGCCAAGAACTGGGTAATCTATGCAAACCAGACATTTCCTTATCAAATGTGTAATCATTTTGGACAGGGAAAGACATATCTAGGCAGCCATGGAAAAAATGAAAAAGGATACTACCTACTGCAGTACTCATTACCACAGTTTATTCTACAGATCTAGTCTCAAAAAGGTAAAATAAAGAATTTACTATTATTAGGCATCTTGCCAAAGCTGCGTCATATGAAATTCTATAATCAGATATTTTTCCTCTATTCTCTGACATGGTAATGGCATTTATGTTATCTCAAAATGTTTTTTTTTTTAATAAAGCTGACAGACAGGGGCTGAATGTAATTCTGAAGTGAAAAAAAAACAAACTTCCTGACACTGAATTGAGTTCTTCAACATTTCCATCTTAAATTCTAAATATACAGTTTTCAAGTGTCAGTATATCACCTATATCAACCAAGGGAATGGTATACTTGTCTAGAAAATTATCAATTTGTTCAGAAAAGAAAGACATTCAGAAGGATGACTTTCTTATGGATGCCAAAACATCTTGACCTCTTTTAAAGCAGCAGTGATGACCAATTTAGTTCAGTGGATTTTCACTGCTTCAGAAAGAACAAAATGGTGACTCTAGCAGAGGTCTTGTCTTCAAGACTGACTGAAAACATGCTGTTGATTTTATGTTAAACTCAGCCATGGAACTTGTCACAGATGCAGTTTAATTGTGCAGTGTAGAAAAGCTTTGGCCATTCAAGGCAATTGCCATCATTACACAACTGGGTACATGATACAGCTTTGTGGCATTTTTCTGGTTACTTTAGTTTATTGATCTGCAAGAATGATCTTTCCCATGTGTGTCTGTGTGTGTGTGTGTGTGTGTGTGTGTGTGTGTGTGTGTGTGTGTGTGTGTGTGTGTGTGTGTGTGTGTGTGGATGAGTACTGGTTTTCTTAAATAAAGCTTTTGAGATAATAATATTAATTCCATTTTCTATAGTAGTGTGCATATGTGTGTGTGTATGTGTGTGTGTGTGTGTGTGTGTGTGTGTGTGTGTGTGTGTCTCTAGCAGGGTTCGGGTTTTCTTAAATAAAGCTTTTTGAATTAATCATATTAATTCACGTTTCTGTGGTGGTGATAAAGCTTGATGTAGCCCATATATGTTACAGTGATATTCTATCCTGATGTTACTGACTGTACAGATATACAATGGACTATCCAACCTTAATAATAAGTGTTTCTTTTGTGTGTGTGTGAGCAGTGTCTCTATCCACCTCCCATGACTTTCCCAGTAGTTATTACCTTGGTTATATTTGATTTGGTGATTATATAATTAATGTGGTAGAAAAACTTCAGCTGTTTATTTACAATAATGCACCTAATAGCTTGATTTGATCAACATGTTTAGTATTGCTTTGCTACTTGTAGTTATACTTGCTAGGTCTCTATGAGTGGTTTTAGAAATAAAAGGTGTGAGTTTGTTTCTCACTCAATATTTGTTTTGGTGAACTGAGATAGTACTCTATTTTACTGAAGGCTTTTTGAATTTGGGTTTGAAACTGATTTAATTTGAATATGAATTTCTATGGTCCAAACTTTGACTCATTGTAGGATCTGGTGGATATAGAGGATCTAAAAGTAGCACAAAGGGGTGAAATAGCAGTCATCGGGGAGGGGTTCAACTTCACTCTTCATCTCATTGTTGAACATATGTGTGTTCACAAGATAAATGTAACAGAATGATTTAATGCAGTTGACACTTTACTGCTAGGTCTTTGAAGATTATATCACCCTAGTGAAGTTAACTTCCCATCGGGGAGGTGGAGCTAAGATGATGGCAGTGTAAAAGCTTCTTAAATATGCTGTAATTATTAACTTAAAACTCTGAAAAGAGAAAAAAAGTATAATTTAATACTAGTTTAGCTTACTTCTCAAGTATGATATAGTAAAGTTTGGCAAATTTAAATTTGGTAAAAGTAACATTTTAGTCAAATTCTTCTCATAACTTCTTCACAAATATTTCAAATGAATTCATCCAGAATTTCATTGGGGGAGGTGAACACACTTAAAAAACAATTCCAGCAAGTTTTAACTTCTCTACAAGAACTACCTTTTAAAATTTACATTTTCTAATTAAGATTTAATATATTGGAGGAGAATAGTTAGAAAAAAAGTGAGATGTTAAATAATATGTTTGGGAATCAAAATGTAATAATAAAAGAGATGGAAACAGCATTAACTCACTTGGATGGAATAGTTAAAGAAGAAGAAGAAATCTAGTCAGAGTTTCATATAAGCAAAACAACTGGCTTCTAAATAAAGTAGAAGATATAGAAAATAGAGAAAGGAGTTATGATTGGAATCCTAGAAAAAACAGATGGAGAGAATACAGTTTCATTTCTTGCATCATAAATTCCTCAAATATTACATTTACCATTTTTTTCCCTTTGGAATTGAAACAGCTCATTGATCAGGAAATAGTTTCCTACCAACCCAAAAGCCATTCCAAGATCCAAAGTGGTGAAATTTCTCTTTTTTTCAATATAGAACTTCTGGTAAAGTTCACATGGTCCAAAGCACCACTAAAAATATGTCAGAACACTGTAAGATTTGTAAATGGCTATGCAGCTAAAACTTTGGCAAAGAAAGGCATTCTGGCCAGTCATTAAACTTCTTAAAATAACATTAAATACCATCTTTTATTTCCAACAAGGCTTAAGATATACTATTCTACTGGTGAAAGAGTTTTTAATACAGTTCAAGAAGCAAAACATGTGGTCTCTTCTTTTATTTTTTTTACTTCTTCACAAGAAGAAATGGACCTCTCTACAACTAAAATAAAGTAGCAATCAGAAAAACACAATGGAGGGGGAGTGACCAAGATGCCAGACTGTTAGCAGCACAGAAATGTAGCTCTACTTATATTATTCTGACAGGAAATTTAACTTAATTTTTGAAGAAAACTACTCAAAAATATATGAGGAGATACACAAGTATAGGGCTTTTATTATTTTTCAAAAATTAGTACTGAAATAGAAGATTTTATTACTTTTTCCTGTCAAGATGTTTTCTACAAGAGATCCAAGTATGAGTAACTCAAAGAACTCACATTAAGAAAGTGTGGTGAAAAAGGAGCTACCAGCTATCATAACAAATATCCAAGAACTATCTCTCAAAATGGACAAACTAGAGAACAAAATTGACATTATAAAACAGGACTGTAGCAAGCAGCTGGACATTCTAAATGAGGTAATAAAAAAACATTCTGAACAAATATCTTCCATTGAAGAAACTGTAATCGATTTGGATGGCAGATTGACAGAGAATGACCACTACAATTAATTTCTTTTGAAATATAATACAAAACTTCTAGAAAAACTGGAAGACCTAGAAAGTAGGTCAAGGAGAAATAATATCAGAATCTATGGAGTACTGGAAAAAGAAGAAGGTAATAATATGATACAATAACAACTGGTTACCTACAGCATTAAATTTGCCAGAATCTCTTTTATTCAGAATTGAAAGAGCTCACTGGTCTTTATCAAAACCTTTTTCAGCTACAGTGTCTTCTAACCCCAGATCCATCATTGTCAGATTTTTGTTTTAACAAGATAAGGATTTGATTCTGAAGTCTGCATGGACAAACTCTTTTATTAAGATAAAGGAATAAAACATTCATTTTTGACAATGATTACACCTCTTCTATCATCTCTAGAAGAAAATAATGTTTTCCTTTAATAAAATCTCTCAAAAAGGCTAACATCAAGGCTCAAATAATTTTTCCTGCCAGGATAAAAATATTTTTATCAGAGGGTGAGAAGATTTTCAGCTCATTACCAGAAGCCATGGATTTTATCCAGAAGAAAAAAATATTAACTGATATAGAAGATATGGATTGGTCTACACAAAGTCTGAAGATACATGCAGCAAACATGGGTGGACTGTTAAGGAAGGAGCAAATAAAATACTAAAGGACAAATAAGTATCATATTGTTAAATGTTAAATACTTTACTGCAAGATTCATAACAGTCTATGGCTGGGAAACATCAACAAGGTAAAGGTAAAACAGTTTTTTTTTTCTTTCTTTTCTCTGTGTGTGTATTATTGGATGGTTATAGGTTTATAAATTCATAGGCATGTACTAGACTAATGGCCCTGGAGCCTTTACAAGCCTAGCCCATAGGATTACCCTGGCACTGTGCCACCCGACCTTAGTTCCCAGTGCCTCTGTCAAGTAGAGGCACTAGAGTGATCTCCAAGGTGAATTTTCTATTTCCCATCCACTCATCACGATTTCTCTTGAAGAAGGCCAGTGAGGCACTCTGCTTGACATGTATGGGAAGTCTATTCCATAGCATGGGCAGTCTCTGGGTTATGAACCTGTCCCTCCAGCTTGTGGTAATGTCATTGAGGTCTCTGGAGCGTGTAGTGCAAAGGGATTGGGATTTCTTTAGATGTAGCATTTCTAACAGAGCTGGGTCAGACATGGCTTTGTAAGTCAAGCAGAGATTGCCTCTATGTTGGTGATATGAGACAGAGAATAGTTGGAGTTTTTTGAGTCTGTCCATATAGGCCAAGTGTTTAAGGCCTAAGTTCCTCTTTGTGAGGTATTTTTGCAGCCTCTCCAGTTGTTGTAGGTGTCTAGTGAGGTACATGCCAAATGGGGCATTATACTCGATGACTGACCTAATAAGGGATGAGTAGAGGGAGACAATGACTGCTTTCTTCCTGGATGTAAAACCCTTAGTAATGCGATGTGCCACATAGAAGGACTTTCTGACCACAGTGGCAATGTGGTGGTCAAAAGAGAGGTTGCTGTCAACCTGTGTTCCCAGATCTCTTATGACGCCTTCTGTGTTCAGTGGACTATCATTGATGTGGTAATTCATGGGAACCAGGTTTTTCTTAAAGGAGATGACGGCACATTTTTTGGCATTGAGCTTAAGGCCATGTTTCTGACACCAGTCATTGGTCTCAGTGAGGCCTTTCTGTAGGATGTCATCATCACTTGGGGAGTAAATTATGGCTCCCAACTTGCAATCGTCTGTGAACTTTGTCAGCCACAGTCCCTTTTTGTTGGCCTGAACTTCAGAGAAGTAGATACCAAACATGAGAGGATCCATGACCGAACCCTGTGGGACTCCACTCGTGACTGGTCAACAGTCTGACTTGGAGTCAGCTACTTTTACACTGTGGGTTCTATCTGTGAGACAGTTTGCAATCCACCTAGTGATATAGGGGTTGATGCCTAGCTTAGTGAGTTTTTCTATGATGACTGGGTGGGAAATGGTATCAAAGGCCTTGGCCAGATCAAGGTAGGCTGTATGAACCACCTTACCTTCATCCACAGCTCTGGTGACTGACTCAAAGAAGTCGACCAGGTTGAGCAGGCATGATCTACCCTTCACAAAACCAAACTGTATGGGATCCAGAGTTTGGAGGTTCCCTATATCTTTGTTTATTAGGTCCATGATGATACGTTCCATGGCCATTCATGTCAGAATTGTCAGCCTAGTGGGGCAATAGTTCCCAGGGTCTGTGTCACTCCCTTGTGGAGAAGGATGACTGTAGCAGTGTGCCATTTCGTAGGAACAAAGCCTGAGGTGAGGCTGTGATTGAACAGGTCACACAGGTGAGGTGCCAGTTCACTCTGTAGTTCATGTAGAACACAGCCAGGGATATTGTCAGGTCCCACAGAAGCTGTATTGTTGGCCTTGGACAGTGCTGTTTTAACCTGCGCAGCAGTAATATTGGATGCCTGCAATCTACTGATATTGTGATTGGTCCTTTGGTGTGGGAGAGATGGATAAAGTTGGCACTGAATCTGTCAGCCAGTATATTGCCAATATCTGTTGGCTCAGTATAGGAGGTACCATTGTGCAACAGCTCTGAGCAAATCTGGATATAGCTGTGGAGATTCTTTGCATGACTATAGAAGGCCTTGTGGTTGTCTTTACTATCTGCTGCAATTCTGTTTTCATAGCTAGCTTTAGAGGATTTGATGAGGGATCTCAACTTTTTGTTGAGGCTGATAAGGGAGTTTTTCCAGTCTTGGGACTTCACCTTATTTCTTAACAGTTTCCTCCTTCTTTTGTAGAGTTTGTTTGTGGCAGGGGACCACCAGATTGGCTTCCTTTTTTGGAGGAGAGTGTCTCAGTTCTATTGGGTATGGCGAGATCCATGCATTTATGTACGTGTTCATACAAGGCATTAGTGTATGATTCGGCGGTCATGCAGCTGTTCTCTAATTGCATGGGTGCATATGCTCACTAGGGGTACAAAGTTATTCAATAATCTCATTGCTAAATGATATCTTGGAGGAAAATATGTTCATGTGTGTGAATGGTGGGATAATGATATAGTATATACTAAATATGCTTTATGATCGGGTCTATATTATAACCTCAAAAGATGAAAAGAGTGAACACTCTTTAATCTACCCCATAAAATCAAAAGCACTAAATCCCAAAAACATGGAACAG
Source organism: Protopterus annectens (assembly GCF_019279795.1). NCBI lineage: Eukaryota > Metazoa > Chordata > Ceratodontiformes > Protopteridae > Protopterus > Protopterus annectens. Next base: position 1,402,874,184 of record NC_056732.1, on the reverse strand, counting down.
TGATTTTTTTCCCAGGGAAAAAAAATCACTGGGCTGTTTTTAAGACTTTGCCATTTCCTCCACTGTGATGCGATCTCAGAATTGGTATATTTAAGTAGGAGAGCGTGGGGGGCACAGCCTCTCCACATTGGGGGGTGTGAGTGGTAAAGCCCCCCACTTTAGTTTGTCCTTAGATTTTTTTTTTTTTTTTGCAGAACAGCGATTTTATTCCCTGGGAAAAAAAAAATTGTTGTCCCATGTGTTTAGGATTTAGTGCATTCGATTTTCAGGAGTCGATTAAAGAGCATTCATTCTTTTAATCATTCAAGGTTATAATATAGACCCTTATGATCATACAGCATAGGGCTCCTGTATCAAAATTGCTTTTTTTTTGTTTTTATTAGGTGAAGTTAAAACAAAAATATTATGTTTTCTTAATGATATCAATTAAATGCTTATTTTATGATCAGTATACATCTAAGTATTTATTTAACTGCATATCTGACTATTATAAAGTAATAGATGCTGTATACAGGTTGACTAACAGATATAAGTTGTTTTATCCTAACAAATAACTTTAAAAAGCAATATGGGTGTAAGTTGATGTTTTAAAGGGAAAATATGGCTTTGTTAGCCTGGCTAAATAGGGGCCATTGGTATTTTGTACTGTAGAAGCTGGACAAGCATTTTTTTTCTCTCACAGGAGCAAGAAAAGCTTCATATTTTATATTTGCTGCCAAAAAGCTTCTTTTTTTAACTTCTATAACTGTTTTAAATGTGCACAAGCACATACAAGGCAACAGCAATGAGTTTAAGAAGCTAGAAGCAAGGAGTCACAGAACAGTGACGTAATGCGACCTTTCACCCCACGCACTGCTTCAAAACACAGAAATAAAGCTGCAAACAAAAATATGGAAGGTAAATAAGTGAATTTTAAATGTATTCCTGATTTAAAAGCTTCTAAAGGTACGAAATTGTTATAAAAAAGCATTTCAAAGAATCTATAGAGTAAACTGTGTGACTATCTATCTAGTTTAGGGGGGAAACTCTAAATTAAAGCTAATGTATGACTGCTTTATAAGAAACAGTGAAAGAAGGTGGGAAGCAAGAATATTGACAGATAGAATGTTATTAAATGAAAATAAAATAGTAAGGTGGGTTAAATAAATAGCATGTGAAGTGGATCTAAATATTAGTTGTATACAGGTCTTTATTATTGCTGCATTCATAATAAGCAGACATATCTTTTATAAGGTCATACCAAAGTACAGGATAAAATGCATTGCATTCAGTGTTAGTTGCACTATAAGATATAATGAAATAATTTAGATTGTTAAAAGACTACACACGCAGATTTGATAAATAACTATAAAAACAACTAGTGGTCAGTATAAATATCATAGTTATAAACTGCTTAAACATTATCAACAGAACAATGTTTTTTTTTCCTTCTCTCATGAGTACTAACCTTGTATGAAACAAGAAATATATACATATTACATCTCTATAGTTATAAATACAAAAATAATTAAGTAATATAGGAAGTTTTATTAGAGACTCACATCAAGATTTATGTCATATGATGAAGTTAACCTCACATGGTTACAGTACAGTGTGACTGATTATATGTACTATTGGAAATGGTTCCACTGCGACTAAATAGTACACGTCTTAAGTTCAGGTTTGATCGGGTTTCTTTAAAAGTATTTTACCATTTAAACTTTATATGATCAAAGCAGAATATAATTGTGATGTAATTGTTGTATGAAATGGGGAAAAGGGGTGGTTTGGTTAAACCATTAACCAAACCTGGAACATTATGTTCCATGTGTATATGTGTATTCAAGACATTAGCACAGTTTTTTTATTCATCCATGATAATTCCAAGATATATTTCAAGTTACTGCATATGAGGTGTATTATAGATGTTCTAAACATAATCCAGTTGCATGATGCTTTATAAATGTTTATTGTTAAATGTTAAGGGTTTAAATAATAACATCAAAAGAGCTGGTTTGCTTAAGTTTATCAAAATGCATAAAGCACAGATAATTTTCCTGCAAGAAACTCAGCTTTACTCTATCGCATATTGCCTACTCAGAGGCGATCTCTGCCTAACATACAAAGCTATGTCAAACCCAGAGCTGTTGGACATGCTCCACTTAAAGAAATCCCAATCCCTCCGAGCTACACACTCTAGGGACCTAAACCTTGTCACCACAATAAACAGAACATGCTGGAGGGATTAAACTGATCAGTCACAGCATGAAGTTATGGGAAAGAGTAGTGAAAGCTAGGTTAAGAAGGGAGGTGATGATTAGTGATCAGCAGTATGGTTTCATGCCAGGAAAGAGCACTACAGATGCGATGTTTGCTCTGAGAGTGTTGATGGAGAAGTACAGGGAAGGTCAGAAGGAGTTGCATTGTGTCTTTATGGATTTAGAGAAAGCATATGACAGGGTGCCTAGAGAGGAGTTGTGGTATTGTATGAGGAAGTCAGGAGTGTCAGAAAAGTATGTAAGAGTGGTACAGGATGTGTACGAGGGTAGTGTGACAGCCGTGAGGCCTGCGGTGGGAATGAAGGATGTGTTTAAGGTGGAGGTGGGATTACATCAAGGATCAGCTCTGAGCCCTTTCTTATTTGCAATGTTGATGGACAGGTTGACAGACAAGATCAAACAGGAGTCCCGGTGGACTATGATGTTTGCAGGTGACATTGTGATCTGTAGTGAGAGTAGGGAACAGGTGGAGGAGACCCTGGAGAGGTGGAGATATGCTCTAGAGAGAAGAGGAATGAAGGTCAGCAGGATTAAGACAGAATATATGTGTGTGAATGAGAGGGAGGATAGAGGAATGGTGAGGATGCAGGGAGTAGAGGTGGCGAAGGTGAATGAGTTTAAGTACTTGGGATCAACAGTTCAGAGTAATGGTGAGAGTGGAAGAGAGTTGAAGAAGAGAGTACAGGCAGGATGGAGTGGGTGGAGAAGAGTGTCAGGAGTTATTTGTGACAGACAAGTACCAGTAAGAGTGAAAGGGAAGGTCTACAAGAGGGTAGTGAGACCAGCTATGTTATATGGGTTGGAGACAGTGGCTTTGACAAAAAGGCAGGAGTCAGAGCTAGATGTGGCAAAGTTGAAGATGTTAAGATTTGCACTGGGTGTGACGAGGATGGACATGATTAGGAATAAGTATATTAGAGGATCAGCCCAGGTTGGAAGGTTTGGAGACAAAGCCAGAGAGGCAAGATTACGTTGGTTTGGACATGTGCTGAGGAGGGATGCAGAGTATATTGGGAAAAATATGCTAAGAATGAAGCTTCCAGGTAGCAGGAAAAGAGGAAGGCCTAAGATAAGGTTTATGGATGTGGTGAGAGAGGACATGCAGGTGGTTGGTGTGACAGAGCAAGATGCAGAGGACAGGAAGAAATGGAAACAGTTGAGCTGCTATGGCGATCCCTAATGGGAGCAGTCGAAAGAAGAAGAAGAAGAAGAAGCTGGGGGGATAGATTCCTGTCCCAGAGACTTCCCATACTCTGGAACAGACTACCTATCTATGTCAAACAGAGCTCCTCATTAGCACTCTTCAAGAAAAATCTTGATGATTGGATGGGAAATAGGAAATTCACCCCAGGGATCACTTCTGCGGCTCTGCTTGTCAGGGGCACAGGAAAATAATTTTCTTGGGTGGCAAAAGCCAGGGTACATTTTTGGCTAGGCTTATATAGGCCCTAGGCCCAATAGCCTAGTACCTACCTATGCACCTATTTATTGAAGTATGATTTACAGAAATAAATCCAAAAGAAGAAGCACCCTTATATTATGGAATAACACTTGCATAATACCCAAAATATTAAGCATATTTTCAGACAAGGATGGCGTGTTAAGTTTAGTGGTGCTGGAAAGTAATAAGAAATGCTACACGTTGGTAAATTCTTATTGTATACCTGGGTTAGGAACTAAATATGTAAATAAATATCTGGATACCATTACATTATATGCAAAGTGGGAAATTATATTGGTGGGAGATTTCAATTGCTTATTAACAGATAAAGACATGTCTAGGAGCAGTAAAGTTAAATGAACAACACAAGCTAAGAAACTAAATAACTCTATCGCCACAATGAATTTCAGAGACATATACAATTTAAGACTACAAAATTCACTTAACTATACACACTATTCATTCAGATTTGGTACACAAACTAATATTGACAAGATCTTTGTTTCAAATAGCATTTATTCAAAAATAAGTGACGTTTTGATAATGTCATGCCCACTTTCTGACCACAATTCTCTTTTTTTTAGTTTGGCTGTGAAGAATGATGATTTGGTAATTTTACAAAGAATTCCAGCACATATAACAAAACTAAAAGGCTTTAGAGAATGGATTCTAAAAGAAACAAGAGACATTTGTAAAAAACAACAATAATGGGGAGGTAACATACATCATATTATGGGATGCATTAAAAGTTTACCTATATGGCAGAGTTAAAGCTTGGTACTGTCAAGAAAGAAAGGAATGGGACAAAGAACTTTCAGAACTACAAACCAAAATAGACAAGTTGAAACTAAATTTAAAATCAAATGATAAAGTACTACATAGGGAAATTTCAAACCTAAATCAAAAATACTTAGAAATATTAAATCACAAAGTTACTATAAACTTAGAAAAACTAAAATTACAATCCTATTCTGTAAACCCTAGACATTTAAAAAAATGTCTATCAGATCCAAGCAAATCAATAAACAAAATCACATCAATTAAATCAAATATAGGAGTAATAGCTCAGTTAAAAGAACAACTGATCTAAGAGGTATATTAGAAGCATTTAAAATATATTATAGATGACACACACTCACCTCCAGAGACAGATAATATAGTAGATACATTTCTTCAGGAAAATATAAATACTAAGTTGTCAAATCAACAAAACAATATGCTAAATAAACAACATTAACAGAAGTAAAATAACAAATTAAAAACATGAAGGACAATAAAGCTCCAGGATTGGATGGGATAATCCCAGAAATATATAAGATTCTTCCAGATTACATAATAAAGATTCTTTTAAATACTTTGACTATGGTTAAACAAGAGTTAATAATTCCCCCTTCTTGGAAATACTCAATAATTTCTCCCATTTTGAAACAAGACAAAGATCCCAAATCATGTGCATCCTACAGACCTATTTCATTATTAAACATTGATTATAAACTTTTTATGTCCATCTTTGCTAGGAGACTAAAGAATATACTACCTAATTTAATACATTATGATCAAACAGGGTTTATCTTACATAGGGAAGTACACAATAGTATTATTAAATTATTATCCTTAATAGATATTGCAAACAAAACCAAGAAGCAATTAACTGTTATAAGTTTGGATATAGACAAGGTGTTCATCTCTATTAGTTGGCCATATTTATATAAAATTTTTGATGGATATAATTTTCGCTCAGATTTTACTAACTTAATACTGAAAATATACAATGAATCACAACCATGTGTCAAAATTGGTTCATGCTTATCATCTCCATTAAGAATACAGAAAGGGACTAGACAATGATGCCCAATGTCTCCATTATTATTCATCTTATCAGTTGAACCTTTTGCTTCATATATTAGAAAAGACACAAGCATAAAAGGATTTCACTTAAATGAGGAATACTGTTCAAAAATTCAGCTATTTGCAGACAATATTTTATTAACTTCTAGTAATATAGACATTTCTATACAACATATTATAAATGCTATGAATCAATTTGGGAAATCTCAGGGCTAAAATGTAACCAAAATAAAACCAAAACATTATTAATCAATAAGAAAATAAATAGAAATCTACTAAAGTATAATACATTTAATTGGGAAAATGATATAATAGTGTACTTAGAGATTAGTATAAAGAACACATGGAAAGAGACTATTAAATTCAACTATATCAATCTTTTAGCTACAATCAGTGATTTAACTAAAAAAAAAGGAACAAAATGTTTTTCACTATGGAAGACAGACTTACATTAATACAAATTATTATTTTGCCCAAAAGTTTATTTTATATACACTCACTGATTTTATCCCCACCTAAAAAAAGAATAGCATACAAATGGCATGTTAGCTTATACTACAGATTGTTTAGATTCCTTTAATATTAATAAAATGATGAACCTTAAAGAGAATGACTTAAAATTCTGGCACCAATTTATATATAAAAAGAACATCCAATCAATAAACTTTCTTCTAGCCAGATTTAATATTAATCAAGATAATTGGTTATGTCTTCAATCATTACTGCAATTTATTGAAAGTAAAGTAAGAGTATCAATAAATCTAGAAACTGATTCTATACCAAGGTTATTACAATCATTCATATGATGTAATTCGATGAACATGAAATATAAACTGAGCATATCGCCTATATACAAAATCTTATGAGATGAATTGTTTACATTTGACCCAGTTTTTTGGAATTATTCTATGAAGATTAATGGAGAATCGCTATCAAATTAAAAGAAGAAACAGTTACTAAAATCAATTAATAACACCTCATCATCACTATATTTGAAATTACATACCTGGAAATGTATTCATAGAAGCTTTTATACCCCACACAAAATTGAACGTATAACCAAAAGTAAACAAAGTAAATGTTGGAGATGAGGTGAAATTCTTGAAGCCAACTGGGTTCATTTGTTCATCGAATGTAAAATTCTCACACATTTTTGGAGTGATTTCAGACATCCTCCAAAAGCTTTATGGTCTGATGACTGTCAAATCACGAGTTCATTGATATTATTTAATGTACCTACCCTAAGTGTGATTCTTAAACATCAGATACCTGTTCTTTGGTCAATGTTAGCTATTACCAGAAAGATTATTATATTGAATTGGAAACAAAAGCAAGATCTTATGTTTGCTGAATTTATTACATTAGCAAAATCTGTATGTAAAAAAGAAATGCAAACCATTGTTTTAGAACATCTAATCTAACACATAAAACAATAGCATGGCAAAAACTGCAAAATATATTAGATAAATATTGATAAGTAGTCATGGATAAAGCCAATGTTTGTCATGGATGACTACATATAGTGTAAATAGTTGTTTATTCAGTATATATTGTATGTTTGAAATATTTTGATCATTCATGTTTAATAGAAAAAACAAAATAAAAATGTTTTGAAAAAAAAGAAAAATGCAATGCAAATGGCAACTCACACAAGAAACAAAAACACTTTCCCTCCTCATGACACTTCAGTTAAAGAAAAGAAGAAAACATGATGATGTATTGGTCATTTCCTTTAAATGTCACTTATTTAATTACTAAATATATATATATATATATATATATATATATGGGTCTACTTCTGATTGTCTGTTTATCGACAATCAGCAGATCAAACCTATTTAAGCAAAAGTACACTACATCAAAAGTGCACTTTTGCAAAAGCCAGTTTTCCGAAGTGCATTGCAGTGGAGATAAGGAAATATATCCTTTTCCCCACTGCAGTGCAATCTCGGAGTTAGTATATTTAAGTAGGGGGTGTGGGGGGGGTACAGATCCCCACATGGTGGGTGCAGGGATGCTTGGCCCCTGCAAAATATTGTTTAAATCAGTTTTGTTTTTTTTACTATTCAGAGAACCACCTTTTGCGAAAGTGCACTTTTGATGTTGTGCACTTTCGCTTTAATGGGTCTCGATGTTGCTTGTTTGATATTGTGAAATTTCGATCAAGCAACATAGACCCATATATATATATATATATATATATATATATATATATATATATATATATATATAGAGATATATATATATAGATATATATATATATATATATATATATATATATATATATGTATATATATCTCGTACTATTGAGCAAAAGATCAAACAACTGAAACCACATTGGCTGAACACACTTCAGTGAAAGTGCTTTTCACAGAAAAAGCACTTTTGCTAAAGTCTGTTTAAAAAACTAAAAAAAAAAAAAAAAAAAAAAACAACAGTACTCACATTTACACAGGGGGGCAAGCTCACCTGCACCCCCCCTACTTTTATATTGTCTCTCCGAGATCGCACTACAGTGGGGAAAAGGGAATATTCTCTTATCCTCACTGTACTACGATCTCATAAACAGCCGTTACCCCACAATTTTCTCTATTTTTAAGCATACTTTTGCAAAAGTGCTTTTTCGGTGAAACTATGTTTTTGCAGGAGGGCAAGCCCCCCTGCATCCCCGAGGTGGGGCTGTGCCCCACACACATCCTGCAACTTAAATGTACTAACTCCGAGATCACTCTACAGTGAAGAGAACAGTAATGGTGCTCGCTAGACAGTGCAGAATGGGAACATTACCATTCTCTTCACTGTAGAGTGATCTCTGAGTTAGTATATTTAAGGTGCAGAGGGTGTGAGGGGTGCAGCCCCTGCAAAAACTTTCTTTAACATTTTTTTTTTCTATTCACTTTTTCATTTCAAAATTTCATAATGTTGGGTTCGATTTTATGAATCTCGACATTATGTCATTTCAAAATTAAAAAGTAGACCCATGTGTGTATATATATATATATATATATATATATATATATATATATATATATATATATATATATGGTTCCCCTTTATAATCTCGAAATACTGAAAGCTCGAATTTCAATATCTCAAAACTATAAAGTTGAACAGCCCACAATCCCGAAACATACAAACACGAAAAATACAATCCCGAACATACACAAACTATACACCACACAACACGCACACCAATCAACCCACAACACACAAACTACATAATCCTACACCACATCTATGCAAGGGGGGCAAGCCCCCCTGCACCCCCCTACTTATATATACCAACTCTGAGATCGCACTAACAGTAAAGAAATGCATTACTCACACGCAGACATTCCACACTCCCTTGCACACACACCCACACACACACACACACACACACACACACATCAGACATACACAAACATATCTAACACTCACACTCATACTTTCACCTCCCTACCCTAACCCACATGCACAACTTACAATAACACTCACATACACTCACTTACCTTCACTTACATAAAACATCCCGGCCAAACACTTCCCGTCCCATTGCTGCACTGCATAAGCGTGGATTTGACAGATTTGAATTTGCGCTTATGCACTTTTGACATTTTTCATTTTCACCTTTACAGTCCCGATATTCTGAAATTCAAGCATTCAGTATTTTGGGATTGTAAAGGGAAAATATATATATATATATATATATATATATATATATATATATATATATATGTGTGTGTGTGTGTGTGTGTGTGTGTGTGTGTGTGTATATATATATATATATATATATATATATATATATATATATATATATATATATATATAAAATGGCTTTGGTAGGTATTATCTCTTTTACTCATTAAGAATATATATCTCTCAATAATAATAGGGAGAGGGATTAAATTAGCAAGTGCATTTATTCTTAAAGGAAATTTGGAGAAAAGTTTTAACCGCGCTTAATAAATAACTCACTAATTAACAAAGTTTATGCTATGTAATATAGAAATAGACCCTGGATTTACTGTATCATTAATATATTAGTTATAGTATCATAGCTAAGACATATTTTAATTTTACTATATTTTTGTGTTTGTTTATATATCTTGATTGCATCCTTTCACTGTGTATTTATTCTTATTAATGTTTTAAGTGGTAATTTAATGGTTACAATATCTTTGAATGTACATGGTGGAACTGATTGATGGTGACAGTGAGATTGTGTGTGTGTTTTGAAAAAATACTTAATTTCATAATGCTTGGAACACATCATTTAATTGAACATTTTCCCATTCTAATGGCTTTGCATTGACTTGAACATTTGAAATTATGTGGCACAAGCGGCTGTCACAGCTGCATTTGCTTTGGCTCTCTTTTAAGTGTTCTGACCAGTATTTGATGTGCTGCTCTGCTCTTTTATGCATGAGATTGTATATTGATTTGGTTTAGAATGGGTTGGGTGGCACAATGTTTTGATGGCTAAAAATGGATAAGAGAGAAATGGGAAAAGAAGCACTGTTAAGTGATGTCATTTGTAGTGCAACTGAAATGGAGTTTGATTGTTTGTTGTGTGCTGAAAAAAAATGAATTACTTTGATTTGTGGGAAGGGTTCTTTTTTTCAGTTTTCTTCTTTTTTTTTTACTGCACAAAATCCTTTGTTATTGCTCTAGTATCAAGCAAGTACGAACAGCTTACAACTTAATTATTCGTTAGGAAATATTACAGGACCCAATCAAATAAAAAGGGATGGAGCTAAGTGTTCTTAATACACATGCTATTTTTCTAAAATGATCTTGAACTCCTAATGGTGAGCAGTTCTAGTCTTCTTTTAAATAGATTTTATCCTGATTTAGAAAGGAAATGCATCTAAAGGTACTTCATATAATATGCATACATCTTCTGATTTCTGGTGCATATAGTTAGTAGTATAATTTTGATTTATTGTTACAGATATTATTTACTTATACATAGGGGTTGATTAGTGCTTCTTGGACACGTGTTTTCAAGGATACTAGATGACTATTTGCACAGTTGCTTATATGATTGAACTGAACATGCAAATGGCTGACCGGACAACTTGTAAAGAACTCATATATGACTAATCATATCATTACTAAGAACACGAGGATGTTATAGCTAGTTGCTACAAAGCTGTGCTACTTTTCAACTGAAGCTTTTTAAAGATATGGCATATCGGCCAATAGGGCATTTTCACCATGCCTGGATGATTCCTCGACAGCAAGCTCCTGTGAGTGCCTTTTCACTTTCAAGAACATAACTGATATTTTGACAGTATACTTATGATACTCATTTTAAGTATACATAAATAAGAAATATTTGCTCTGGATATATATTTTAAATTGCATCTGCTGTCTTGTATACAGAAGGGAGGCAGCACAGGCAAGTTATTATGTTTGTAAAAGATAAAGCACTATCAGCTGAACATTTATAAACCTGGTGGGAACTCCATCTCTGAGACATTGGATATAAACACCTCTTGATTTAATGGATTCAAATTTTTTAATTATTTTGTTCAAGCTTTATTTTAAAATGATATGAAAGGATAACCTACAGTGTTATGTTCAGCAGAACTTGTTTTTGATTTGCAGTCAATGTTTCTTTTAAGATTTCCAATTAATTTTGCCATATTAACCATATTAACCAACCTTGTTGCATTTGGTGTAAGCTTTAAACAATGAAGTCAAACAAACACCAAACTGAGGAAGAAAAGTCTCTTGTTTACATAAAAAAATTGAGTATTTTTGTTTTGTGTTTGTTTAGGGCTTTCTTAGACTCTGAGGAGGTTTTGATCATTCTGCTAAATTAGATGCAAGCTGAAAGTCAAGTTTACTGTAATGTATTGAAGATGATATATGTGCTCATTCAATCTAAAAAGCATATTTTAAAGGCTTTCTGTTATGCCTTCAGAAATTACCTTAATCATTACATCAAAGAATAATAATTGAGATATGTCTTTGCTGTGTAACATTATAAGGTTCTGAAATTCTATCATATGTGATTAAGCTTATGGCCAATCTTCTGAAGTCTCACAATTACAGTATATTACCAGATAGTCTGCAACTTCATAACATTAATTACCAGTTCTTTCCTTCATACTTTTTAGTGTGACTATTATTTCTTAAAAAAAGGTTTCATGTCTATTTTACAATGAATTTTGGAGGACTAATGAAATCTTTACACTACATGTAAATAGTTTAAATGTATTAGCTAGTTGTTATAACACAGTAATAAATTAATGGATAGTAAATCATAACTGTATGATAGAATTTTGCATGTATTGAAATTCATAGTTAAATGAACTGTTTAATCTAACTTGATATTGCACTTTGCCTCAAAAGATATTTTCCTTCAAGGAAATAATAGATCTCATGGCATTTTCATACCTCTATATGCAGTTGAGAAAGAAGATCAAAACTGGAAGTTAACAGACTGTAACTTACATTAGTCTAGACTGTATAACATACTTAGTTTTCATTTTAGTTAATTCTCAGCACATTTCTTCATATAAAAAGATTAGCAAGTATTGAAATAAAAAATATTGAGCTAAATGAGAAAACAAAAAATAATTGAATAAATATGCATATATTTAATGCAAAGGGGGCATGACTATACAAATAAACTCTTATGATTTGAATTTTATTTATTTTACTATTTAACAAATATTTCTACTAATGGTATACAATAAACCCTTTATTAGGAGGGGGTACTTCAACCATATATAACTTATAAACTCATTAAATGTCATTTTTTAGTTGAGTAAGAAACTGGTGCTGTTATATACCTTCTAATAAAAGATAAGTCAAGGAGAGCAAAAATGGTAATATGTTTTTAAACACAGTACAGACATTTTTAATTTATTTACTGTTTATTGATGCTTTATATGAGTATAGATTTAGATTAAGAGAAATCTGAGGAAATAATTGGTTGACTCTTTATACCTGGTGAGAGACTGACTATATTCAGTTATGGATGGAAAATGAAATTTAGTGTAAACATATAAAAATATATATAATATCAAATTCTATTAATTTATTCTATTTTAACTGCAGAGCTACTCATAGAAGAAATATATATTATTTTCATTATTTATTACTATTGGGTAGGGTAGGTAAGTAAGATTAGTTTAATCTCAGATTTTAGTAGAAATCACAATGGATTCCATGAATATTGTACATTCCTATTCAGATGTTCTTGTTTGTTATAAACCTTTCACTTGTCGAAAACAGTTTAATATACATATCATTGAATTAATTGCATCCAAAGTTGTTATTGTTTTTCAGATAGTTTATCATTAAAATATGGGGAAGGTTGGAGAACCCAGGAGAGACTGATTTGTCCAATAAGAAATTTAGGATGTTTTATAAAAATTAATTCAATAATAAATTCATTATTTAGCTAACGAATTGCAATATGGAACTGAACGTTTTTGATGTAAATATTGTCTGAATAGTCAAACTAAAAAAAGGCAAATCTAATTAAATATCTTTCAGTTAATAAAACCAGGTAGCATTTCTTCAAGAAAGTTATATTAGATCTGAAGGCAGAGATAAAATTAAATTTTCAAATTATGAAATTCTATCCCAATCATCTTACAAGTCTGAAAGAAGTGGAACAATGATTATTTGGATGAAATGTGCAGCAATGTCAAAATGTTATTAAAGAAATGAAGATCAAGATGCATTATTTACAATGATTATAACAGAATATAATGAAAGAATTTGGACTTTGATAATTGTATACTGATGTCCAGGAATGGGGAGCAAAAAAGCTAGAATTCGCTTAAATGACATTTTCAATAACATGAAGGGAAACTTAACGATAGGTGGGGATTTTAATTGTATTATGGGAAAACCTGAAACTAGTGCTTCTAGAGACCTAGAATTTTAACTTTTACAAAATTGTTAAAACAACTTTAGAGAATGTATATATGATTGATGCACTTTCTTTAAGAGACTATGATTCATTAAAATTTTCCCATTATTCTCATATATTTGGTACACATTCTAGAACTGACAAAATTTTTATATCCCTAGAACTTTCCTCAAATGTTTTAAATTTAAAATTATACACCGTCCTATTTCTGATCATAATGCTCTTTATATGAACTGAAAGCTGAACTATAAACATTTGCTTATACTACTTGGATTCTAGCATATATAAACAAAATTAGATGATTTTAATTCCTGCTTTACTTACATGCAATATAACATTTATTCACCCACCTCCTCAACATATGTTAACCTAATTAAAAAAAATAAGACGACTCATATTAGCTAACACTGATGTTAAGGAATGGTTTAATTTGTTGATTTATTTTAGAGTTTTAAGGGATTGTAATAATTTTAATGGAGTAGAAATAAGGAGTTGGGAAGAGAAAGGTTTCATTGGATGGTATAATTGTCTGAATAGGAGAGTCTTGAAAACTGTAATAGAAATTCAATAAGAATTTTACTTAAAACAAAATGAATGTCTTTATTTATTTATTTTATTTTTATTTAACATTTGTTAACCAGGCTAGTCCAGCTGGATATATTTTCATTTTCAGCAGAGGCCCGAGGAGAAAAGCTCCAATTGTAAAACATACCACCACCACATCAAAAGGTTTAAAATAGACAAAAAGGAATTAGCTATAAATTCTAGGAAGACAAAAAGACATACTATACTAGATACATCATACATTTACAGAACATTTTACAGCATGTAAGTCTAGGGCAATCCCAAGACACTATTAGAAAAATACCTTTAAAACTTTGGTAAATCTGGTTTATGCAGACAGTTACTTTTCCTAAGGATTATATGCTAGACATGTTATTAGAAAAAAAAGGAAGGGAGAGAAAAAAAGGAGGGTATATTAATTAAGAGGCAGGGAATACTACCAACAGGGTACATTGATATCTCAGCAGACAAGAATCTAATTGTTGTCAAGTAGTAGAGATTACTTAAGTACCTTCTAATTTAGGGGAGAATATAGGAAAGAGAAAAGGAGAGTGGGAGGCCAAGAGATGACAATGAGAAGTCCAGAAGATCAGTCTGGGTAACAGCAAGGGCATAGCCAGTGATTTTTAAGGTATGCCTTAAGACTTTGCTTGAAGAGAGAGAGGGATGGAAGTGTGGTAAGGTCAGAGGGCAAGAGGTTCCATTGTTTTCCCATGGTATTTGAGAATAGTGAGTCACCAGCTAAGTTGTTTGACTTGGTGGTCCTAGTAAGTAGTTTATTGGAGGAGCGTAAGGACTCAAGATTCCTATAGGGTGATATAAGGTTGTTTAGTACTGGTGTATTATTAGGTTGATAAAAAATTTATGAGTGATGGTAAGTTGGGAAAGTATCAGAAGGTTTTTTAGTTCCAGCCAGTCTAGTTGATGAAGGTTATGACAATGGTGAGTTCTATATGGGTTTCCAGTGGCAAATCTAGCAATACTATTATAGGAGTTGGATAGTTTGGTAAGATTACTTTTTTTTAGATTAGTATATATGAGAGCTGCATACAGTAGTGTTGAAATTAGGTGGGAGTGGGCAATAGTCTTTCTGGCAGTTCAAGATTCAAGATACAAGATCCTATGCATTACAGAATGTTAGGAGGAGTGAACAATTAAATGATAATAATATCCCTAATCTAATAAACTATTTATGTGAAATCACTTATAAAAATAAAATGTATTTGGTTCTTCTTTCTGATCTATATAAGATTTTGATACAAAAAAGAAAACCTAAAGTTACAGAAACACTTATTAAAAGATAGAGTTAATGTCTTATCCTATAATGATAAAGTGAAAATCAGTACATAATACTTCTCTGGTTCAAACATAGGAGAGTATTTAAATAGATCTTTTTATACACTAAATATTTTAATAAAAATATATAAAACTAATGAGTCTCCTTCTGTTTGTCAAAAGCACACTTCATCGACAAACAGAAGGCCGAGCCCACTTCATCGAAAGTGTGCTTTCACGAAAGCCAATTTGCTGAATCACTTTACAGTGGGGATAAGGGAATATATCCTTTTCCCTACTGTAGTGCAATCTCGCAGTTAGTAATTAAGTAGGGGCATGCAGGGGGGATTGCCCCCCTGCGTAAATGTGGTTTAGTGTTTTCTGTTTATTTATTTTTTTTCAATATTTTGTGTTTTGCGAAAATGCATTTTTGACAAAGTGCACTTTCACGAAAGTGAGTTGGTAGGTTTATGTTTCAATGGAACGTAAATTTGATGGCTCAACATAGGTCCAAAACTAATATATTTTGCTGTTGGAGGTGTAAAAAATTGTAAACCAGATTGGATTTGTTTTATGTATGATTGTTCTTGTTTATTATCTTATTGGTAAAAATGTTAATAATTTCTTACAAGACATATGGACTGACAAATTTTCAGTTTCAAAAGACTTGACTCTCTTCAACTCTTGGCTATCAAATACTGTGAAAAAAGACCAGTACTACCTTTTATGAACTGTATTAGCAGTTGGAAGAAAGGCTATTACAAGAAAATGGAAATCAAAATTCTTTCCACAATTTGAGGACTTCATTTCATTATTAAGAACATTGTCTAGTAAGAAATTTGAAGTTAAAAAACATAGATCATCATTAATTGTCTATACCCTTGGACAAAAATTCAACAGTTACTGGACATGTTCATTTATTTCTTTTATTAATATTTAAATTCTGTTTACTATCAACTTCTTTGAAATGGATTATTATCTCTCTATATGGTATGCATATTACGTACATAGTGTAAAAAGTTAATGGGTTGTTAATTTAGATTTAATGTATGGAAATACCTATACATGTTGGTATGCTTTAAATTTTTATTGTAAGTAATGATTTATTAATAAAAATATTGAATTAAATGTTTTACTTTATATCAAGAAAACTAAAAGCTCTATATCCAACTAGAAATGCTTGGGGGTTCTATGCATCACCATCCATTTGTTGCATATATGGAGAGTAGCCCTTGTTTGGTATCAGGTCATGCAACAGTAGAAATAACTTTGAAAAAGGAAGAGATGCAAGAGTAATATGAGTTGTAAAGACTTAATGCAATGCTATTACATATTCAGGTTTATTAATATCATCATATTACCAAAACCAAAACTTTTAAATATGTACTGTGAAAATATATTGATAACCGGTCATGTATGCACTGCAGCAACTACTTGTATGTCACTAATGCGGTACAAGAAAAAAAAATCTATTTATTTACTGCGTATAGTATGTTTTGAATTTAAAATTCATTACAAGACAGTACATGCTATACATCTGTTGAATGATGGTAAAACTTTGTTAATTTTAGTGTTACATATAGTGGGCAGTTATACAATACAGGGACTAGTACGTAGCACATAGCACTCATATAATATATGCATAATAAGTCTTTACCTTAGATTTCATATGTTAGATCATGCTAATGTAAAATAATTATTATACTTTTGCAAACATTGGCATAAATATGTCAGGTATTGTTCTTATATAATTGAAACTTTTCCTCCAGTCTTCTGCTGAAAATGGGCTATGCCCAACAAAACTATTCAGGTTAACAAATATAAACAAACAAAACTACTCAGGTTAACAAACCTAAATAAGTATGTTTGTTCTTACTGGAAGCCAGTCCCATCTCTCCATTTTTATGCTTTAGCAACCTGAAGGCCATAGTCAGAGGAATAATAGATGGTATACAGGTGGAGTAGAAAGGTCAGATTTTTCATGATCGGCTTAGGTTGGAAGAAACAATTTCCTATTACAAAAAGAGGTATCTAGGTGTCACTACAAATATTTGAATTATAGTATAAACCTCAAGTGGCAAAGAAGAAACTAAGTAACATTAATTGGGGGAAGAGACTTACTCTTATTCAAGAGTGTGCAAGAATTAGGGGATTCACTGTAGTAGAGATTATAGACACTTCTGAGTTTGAAGAGAAAGAATGATTTTGAGAGGAGTGTATTTGCTGTGTAAGGTTTAGATATTACCATACTGAGCAGTAAGTGTGAGAAACGTATGAACTTTTTCTGGTTTTGTTCCTTACTGCAGGATGGAGCGGAGATTGAGATCCAGCATAGTGCATGTCTTCCCTTACGTGGTTGAATGCATTCATAGTTTGACTTCAGATTAATCTTTGATTATAGATGCTGCAGTTTCTTTATCAGAGAGTCAGGAGGCAATTAAACATTTAAGGCCCTGTGCAGATCTTGGACTACATAGGTTTCTTACTGATATTTATAAATTGCTCAGTGAAGACTGGGTTCATTTACTGCTGAGGGTATAATAAAGCTTTGGATAAGGGCCAATCCTCCAGTACAGGTCTGGGTTCTTTGATCACTGTGTTATGTTTGGAGCCAATAACTTTAAACATTTATATATGAAAATTCTTGCTCAGGTTCTGACAGTTTGTATTGTTCAGTTTACCTCAGGCTTAGCTAGTCTTTCACACATTGGATTTGTAAATCTACCTTTTATGTGAATAGATTTAGGTTGCTTTTCGAAGAAATAGCAGCATTCTGCAGTTTCTCAGAGATAAGAATTGTAGCATTCTATTTACTGAATTCAGGAAGGCTTTTGATACCATGTGTTGGACACATATGTTTGTAGTTTCAGAAAGCGGCTTTGGTTCAAAATATTAAGATAAAATGTTAGGACTGATTAAATTGTAATACTTTCAAAGTCTATCCAGGCATTGGATAACAGAATATTGATATTTCTGTT
This sequence comes from Protopterus annectens, assembly GCF_019279795.1. Classification (NCBI taxonomy): domain Eukaryota; kingdom Metazoa; phylum Chordata; order Ceratodontiformes; family Protopteridae; genus Protopterus; species Protopterus annectens. The sequence continues at coordinate 1,402,855,944 of NC_056732.1, read as the reverse complement.
TCAAGTTGGAAAGTTACAAAACAAGACTGCCCTCTGTTAACTATCTTTGTTATGTTTGTAAATGAGCCCTTGATCATGTAGTCAGACCTCCTCTCGTATTCCATCCTGGTCTTTGTTACTGGACACTTGTAACATATATGTGGCTGATTGCACTGGAGTTCTTCCTCATTTAGGATGCTGTCTGCCAATATTGTTAGAGATCTTGCAAGAATTTTAGCTTTGTTAAGTATTGTAATAAATATAGACAAGTTGAGTATGTGGGTCATATCCAATTCTGTGTAAGTGGTGGGTGGGCTTTCAATTAAATCAGCATCCTCAGTAGTCTATTTGGGTCTAATAAGTGCAAGAAAGGCAAATTACAAATATAAAAAGACATATTCATCTCTCTTATACAATGCTAAAAGATATTGCCTGGCTAGAAAAAAACGTCTTATTTCCTTCAAGAACTGCAATGGTTAAGATGATGTTGTACCCATTCATACATATTTAGATTGATGTCCCCTCTTCCTGTACTTTATTCATCTAATAATATATATTTTATTTATATTTTGTCTATAGGGTTAAACATAGTGGACTGGGCTTATTTTCAAAAGGACCCAGAGGAAAAAGAAAATCTTACAATATATATAAAAAGAGAGAAAAACTGAGAAAACAGCAACAACTGAATGAGCTTAAGTTCCTGAATATGTTAATACATACAACTTATTCACATCCAAATTGTGTCAGACAAGAAAAATAAGAAAAGCAGTAACAAGTGAAAGCAGATAAGAGGATTTAGGATACGTTTACTTTATACAGAATAGTAACGTCTGAATGAGATACAAGTTTCAGAGCATCCATAATGCATACAGATGATTGAACCACATTTGAATGAGCCAATGATCTAGTATACATACATTAATTATATACAACCGTAAGCAATATAGTTCAGTATACTTACAGTAAGATGTTTCCAAATGTCTGGATAGAAAACAAGGTGAAAAACAATGGCAGCATCAAGATCAAGATCTGAAAATGAGGGGGGAAACAAGTGTAGGGGTTAGACAGAAGCACTTTAGTTAGGGGTATTAACAGTGGTCAAGAGAAGAATGTAGTTAGAGATACATGGTGAAGAACATAGGAAGGTTTGAAAAGATAAATTAATATGGTCAGTAAGCATTGGTGAGGGTACATTTCAAGTAAGCTTGTGAATGGATAAGGAGATGGTGAGACCGAATGAATAAATAGAGTAATAAATAAAAAAACACTAAGTAAATGTTGGAACTGTAAGAAGTAACAGTACAAAGATAATACCTTCAAATTTACATGGTGGCAAAGCTACACAAGGGTTAACAGTAAGAGTGACAAGAACACGGCAAAGATGAATCTTCTGTAACTAAGATAGCATGAACTAAGTGATCTAAAATAAAGTACAGCGTATCACTGTATTAAAGCACACATTTTGTGTTTTGGCTGATCTGATTTCTAATAGATGCATATTAGTCTTGATATTAATGTAACAACTGCAGTGCTCTGTCACAGCTAATACCGGATGTTGCATTTTTATGAATTAGATTTCTTTTTTATTAATTTGAGGTCTGCATTTGTAGCATACCAAGACAGAAAATACTTAGTGAGGTGCAATGGTCTTTATGTTGTAATCTGGGGCAAATGTAGGGTATATATGCTTGATTGTGTTGTCCGGGATCATCCAAATAAGTTTGTTTTGTGTTATTTAATAGTATGTTTTGGATGGAAGCTGAACAGCAGATTTAACTGTTCTATAGTATGCTGTTCACATATTTGAACATATTGTCTTTATCATGTCTCTCAGGGAAGGTACACAATAGAACAGTTTAGGGATTAAAAGAGTGATTGTAGAGTCTAATTGCCAGCTGATAAACACTGGTAATAAAGTTTACCCCCACATTGATAACAGTTATTTATATCAGTATACATTTGTATGAGTGTTCCTGCTCCTCAGTTTTGAAAAATATCAACTTTTTTGTGATTTGTGTTTTCTAGACACAAGAGGACCCTCTCCCTAGTTGTTCCAAATAGAAACAATTTGTTGTAAAGCTAAATGTTGTAAGGCTCTCTCCTCTATTCTAAATGAATTTTGGTGGAGTTTCTACACTGTTTCAATTAAGTAGAAAACATTGAATTTGTATTATCTTTCAAAGCTCTCTGCTCTCACCCAGTCACAACTATGGTACAGTGATTAAACCCATACTGAATGACTGCAGATTTGTCTCTTAGGCAGACTCAGTGTAGACAGAAGGTCTGATTACCTTGAGATGGATTCATTTATTTCCCTAAGGTTTAGATATGCTCTGCTTCACAATTATTTTGGGTGGTGTTCAGCATGTGATTAGGTACTTTTGGAAATCAGTTTATGATTGCACAGGATGTGGAATCAAGAAGCATGCAGGGCATTCTGGTGCCAGCAGCCTCATGCAATATACAGATAACTCTTTAGCTATGCAGCAGTAGACCAAGATGGGTGAAGTATATTGAGCATTAACTATTTTATGCCTCCCTTATGTGATTCTCTCCTATCGGCTGAATGGGTCATATCTGTTAAAGTTTCTAATGTCATTAAAACTGACAAGTATCTTTCCTCAGTTTAGGTGAAGTACATAAATATGACTATATTTTTTATCTAGTTGAAATCCTTCCACAGAAAAATTCTCATATTGATGTTGCTCATTTTTGAAAATATGAGGATGTTGACTTGGATTATGGACACATACTTTGGTTTTGTCCTAGAGCAAACTAAATCTAGGATGTCTGTTTTCAAATAATTTCTAATTTATTAGAGAAGATAAAGCCCTGATCTGAAGTAATTTATCACTCCCCAAACTTTAAAATCTATACTTAAAATTATGAGTGTGTTATCTGGCCAATAGTTGTGGTGGGTTTTCAGTGTACATCTGTGCCAAAATCATGTATCATTACAGAGTGGGAAATGCTCATACCACTTAGATACAAGCTAATGGTGTTAAGATTTCTGCACCTAAAGTTAGTATAACGTGTATGGCACTGATATGGTTCTCAGTGATGCAAGGAGGTCTAGGAAAATGTATGACTTACTTTCTTAGGGGATGTCTGCATAAGGAGTTCCATATGAGTTAATTTAACTATAATTTAATGTCAGTCTTTATCAAGACAAATAATGTAGTAAGATAATGAGTGTTTAACTTGTTGGTTTTATTACCATTATTAAATGTGCATTTTATGATGCTAGAAATATGACGTCCATTCATCAAGGTTGTGCTTGAAGAGGTCAACGGGGTAGTCTGTTTGACGTTTGACATGTATGGGAAGTCTATTCCAGAGATGGGGCAGCCTCTGGGAGACAAACCTGTCTCTCTAGCAGGTTTTATTGATGTCGCATATTAGATTCAGGCCTTTCAAGTGGGTAATGCACAAGGAGTTAGACTTACAGATGTGAAGCATCTGTAGTATGGCAGGGTCCAAGATTGCCTTGTAGGTAAGACACAGATCAACCCTGAGCAATCTGTACGATACTAAGTAGCGTGATAGTGATTTGAGCCTGTCTGCATAGGACAGGTGTTGGAGGCCATGGATTCTCTTTGTGAGGTAGTTCTGTTGCCTTTCCAGCTGGTGCAGATGTTTGGAGATGTACATACCAAACAGGGAGTTATACTCAATTATTGATCTAATGAGGGAGGAGTATAGAAAGGTAATAACCTCCTTTTTTTCTGGATACAATCTCTTTACTTATGAGATGAACCAAGTAAAAGGCTTTTCTGACCACTGCTGATACATCAAGGTTGAATGCAAGATTGTTGTCAGCCTGAGTACCTGGGTCTCTCACCACAGGTTGTGTACTTAAGGGGTTGTCGTTGATGTGGTAATCAGTAGAGTCTGTGTTTTTGCCAAATGGTATGATGATACTTTTTTTGCATTTAACTTGAGGCCATTTTGTTGACACCAGTTATTAGTTGCTGTGAGACCCTCTTGCAGTATGTTAACACCATTCGAGGAGTCAATGACAGCACCCAACTTACAGACATCCACAAACTTGGTCAGCCACAGGCCTTTTGTCTTTGACTGGACCTCGGAGAAGTAGATGCCAAACCATAGGGGTCCCAGGACAGATCCCTAGGGAACTCTGCTAATGACAGATCTAGTATCCGAAGTGGAGAAGCCTATTTTGACCTTGTGGGTCCTATCAGTGAGCCAGTTGGTCAGCTAGCTGATAAGATAGGGATTTACCCCAAGTTGTGTTAGCTATTTGAAGATGCCCGAGTGGGGGATTGTGTCAAAGGCCTTGACCAAGTCAAGGTAAGCTGTATGTACTGACTTTCCCTCATCCAGTGGCTTGGTGATAGTCTCAAAGAAGTCATCCAGGTTCAACAGACAAGATCTATCCTTGACGAATCTGAACTGGGTGGGGTCAAGCACTTGGAGTTTGCCTATGTCCTTGTTTATGAGATCTATAATAATATGCTGCATGGGTTTACAGATCAGATTTGTCAAGCTAATGGGAAGATAGTTTTCAGGGTCAGTAGTGGCATCACCTTTGTGCAAGGGGATGACAGTGCCAGTTCTCCAATCTGCTGGAATGAAGCCTGTAATTAGGCTGTGGTTGAATAGGGTGCTCAATAGCAAAGCTAATTCTTGCTGGATATGGTGCAGAATACAGCCTGAAATACTTGCCTTGGATAGGGCCTTTCACACTTGATCTACGGAGATGTGAGGTGCAGGACAGGTATCGGGGATGTCGAAAGGACCTTTGGGGGAAGGGGTGAACCTGTTTGCTATCAGGTTGGCTAAGTCAACAGGATTAGTGTAAATGATACTGTTAAGTCCTAATTTGGAACAGACATGGGCTGGAGGGATGGTGTAGTGGTGCAGAGGAAGCTTCGGCACCTCACAGAAAGAGGTTCTCTGGTTTGATTTTTGGCTGGGGTGCCTTCTGTGTGGAGTCTGCATGTCCTCCCTGCATGCGTATAGGTTTCCTCCGGGTGCTCCGGTTTCCTTTCATGTTCAAAGACATGCATCTGGAGCATTTCTGCCTGGGCCTCCACTGAAAATTGTTTTCATTCCAAGTTGGACTTTCCCGGCTAACAAATGTTAAGTAAAATAACCAAAGAAGGCTTTGTGGTTTCCTTTTGTTTCAGAGGCTGGTTTCAATATATTTTTTCTTTTTCTAGATTGCCTCATCAGTCATTAATTTTTGTTTCTGAGCAATAACAAGCAGATTTATTACAGCATTATCCTTTGAGGAAACCAGACATTCCAGAGGCTATGGTGAAATGCCTTCTGAAAGCATCCTCATTTGAGAGACGTTGTAGTCTAAGCCTCTACCCAAATACTTCCAACATCTTCATATCACTGAAGTGCTTTTCTAAGGTTTTAACTTACAGAAAAAAGTGATTAAATGTTTATTTATTTTATTTTATTTATTTTATTTTGCATTTGTTAACCGGGAAAGTCCGACTGGATACAAGTCCATTTTCAGAGAAGGCCCAGGGAGAAAAGCTCCAAATGTACAAAACAAGTGTAAATACAGTGAAATTATTACAGTGAATTATCACAAAACTGAAATTTGTTTAATGATATGTACACACAGGTACATGTTTTTCTTACATACACACAGCAAAGGTTGGAAGCAAGTAGCTGAGAAAGAAATAGTTAAATATTTCATCTGAAAAAGGAAAACACATATATTAAAGTGGTTATCATACATGGTATAGTGTTAACTTTATATCTTTCCAGTAGGTGGGTGATACACAGAATTTTAAACAGAAAGTCAGAGTTTTATTCTTGTAATGAGGTTCTCATTTATGAATTCTGTTTGAGTGGGGGTTAGTCAGGGTTTGTATAGGGACAAAGCCACTACATTTTTAGATATTTCCTAAGGGATTTTTTGAATTGGGATAAGGAGGGGTCAGTGGTGAGTTCTGCAGGAAGTAGGTTCCAGTTTTTACCAGCAGAGTTGGAGAATAATGATTCACCAGCTGAATTGTTGGTTTTAACAGTTTGCATTAGCAATTTGTTGGAAGAGTGAAGGGATTTAAGGTTATTGTAGGGGTAATAATATATTTTAGTATGTGTGTACTGTCTGGTTGGTAGAGGATTTTGTGAGCAACTATTAGATGGTTATATTGCAGTTGGTAGGGTAGTTCAAGCCAGTCTAACGATTGAAGGTTAAGGCAGTGATGGCTTCTATAAGCTGATCCTGTGGCAAATCTGGCAATGTTATTGTAGCACTTAGTAAATTTATTGAGGTTTGATTTGCTTAGGTTTACGAAGATGGGTGAGGCATAAAGAAGGGTCGATAGCAGATGTGACTGGGCAATAACAGTTCTAGCAGATGGGGTTAGGAATGGTTTAATCCTGTATAAAGAGCCAAATTTTTTATTAACTGTTTTAATAGTTTTGTCTATGTGCATCAAACTTGAGGTTGGTGTCAATGATCACCCCCAGTAGTTTAGTACTAGGTTCTGAGGAAATTATAGTACCATTGTTAGATATTATGGTGAGAAGTGGTGAGGGGACCTTGCGAGTGGGGGAGAAGAGTAATTGTTGGGTTTTATTTGGGTTTAATAGTAGTTGGCAACCAGTGAGCCAGTTCTCTACTTTACTGAAAGTGATTTGGGACAAGGATTGTAAATCTGTGGAGGAGGTGGCAGAGCAGATTAGGGTTGAGTCATCTGCATACTGAATACAAGTTGCATCTGGGATGACTATTTACAGGTCATTAATGAATATGGAGAATAGGAGGGGACCTAATATAGATCCCTGTGGGACTCCAAGGGTGACTGGTGAAGGGGACGATAGGTTATTCTTCCATAGTACAGCTTGTTGTCTGTCACTTAGGTAAGAATGAAACTAGCTAATTGCTAGGTTATCTATGGAGAGTGATTTTAGTGTGTTTAAGAGTAGCTGGTGATTTACCATATCAAATGTTTTGTATAGGTCAAGGAAGAGGGCTGAGTAGAGCTTGTTGTCATTACGGTTTTGATTTATTGCATGGGAGAAGGAGAGAAGGGCTGAGGTTGTACTATGGCAAGGTCTAAATCCATGCTGGGAGGGGGCTAGGAGAGTGTTTTGATTCAGATAGGCAAGAAATTGCTTGCGGATACATTTTTCCATTATTTTAGCCAAGGGAGACAGAATGGTTATAGGCCTATAATTTGAAAGTTCAGTGGAATCTCCCCCTTTATGAAGAGGAACAATGTGGGAGATTTTCCAGATGTGGGGGATATAGGCTTCGTGGATAGATCTATTGATTAAAATTTATATGGGGTATGCTATTTCATTAGGGGCTTTTTGGAGATATTCTGCAGGTAGTAGTTCTGCTGAAAGGGTGGTGGGTTTCAGTTTCTTAAGGAGGGACTTAATAAAAGATGTTGGTACTGGATCAAGCTTAAAGGGGATCTTATTATCAGGTGTGGGGTTTCTATGTATAGGGAGATAGCTTACTGGCTAGGGATTGCACGGTTTCTGTAAAGAAAGTGCTAAAGGTGTTAGCATAAATTTTAGGAGGTTGTTGGATGGTAGTTAAAGGGGGGGTAGGGGTAGTTGATTGGCCTGGGTGGAGAAGTTTGTTTAAGCCTGACCAAAATTTTTGTGGTTGATTTTGGTGCTTTGATGTTTTCTTAAACTTTAAACAATTCAGATTCAGGATGTCACATTACCTTACATTTTACATAAAAAGTAGCAGCCTGTTTACCGTAAAACATTTTCTAAACATTTAAACAGCAGCTTCACAAACAAAGTTTTATAACAGTTTCAAAATGAATAGAGTAGTTTAAGAATTAAACAATCATTAGACAGAGGCAATTAGAGGGATTTGTTCTTTGCAACAAATTTCTGATATAATTTGTAGCAGTACCTTCAAGGTACACAATGCTATAGAGGACATGGGCTTTTAAATAAGTGTTGTTTTTTTATAACTCTTTATGACCTTTTTTTAGAAAAGCTTATAATTGATAAAGTTATACTGAAAGTGAAAAACTGTTATTAGATTGTACTGCTTTTTTGCTAGTAATGTTTTCATATTCTTGAGTAATAAATGTTCATTGTTTCATGTTCTACTTGTACCATACCTCTGAATTTAAATATTTGAAAGTGTTCACTTTTGTGCTTCTGAAAATACTTGTACAAGTTTACTTTGCACATTTGTAAATTATTAAAGAAAACTGTCTTCAGTTGTACACATTAGCAGTCATTTTGTTATTTTATCTGTAGCTTTATTAATGCAGCTGTTAAATGTTGATATCCTTCTTTTCTATTAGGGCACTAAACTCTGTGACTTACATTCATAACCACTGCCAAAAATGATTAAGCTTAGTATATCGAGTGCATCAGGAAGCACTTCATTCTTAAGTAAGATTCAAGTTGTTAGCAGTTAATTTTCTCTCTGCTGTTTGGCTCCAATAGTATACTGTGTCCCACTTTTACTCTCTTGTATTGTTTTGTACTTAATCGTGTTTTTTTTTTAAACCACAATTATCTTGCTGCACTGGTTTTTAGTTTCTGTGTACTACAGCTTCTTCTTCTTCCCATAGTGCACCCTGTGTCCTGGAGTATGGCCTACTTGAACCCACCATTTCCTTTTAGTTAGATGTTTTCATTAACTTCAAAAGTCAATCCCCTGGCATATCACCTTTATTAATTATTGACAAAGATGGTGTCAGTATATTTCAATGAATCTCTAATTTGTGTTAGCTGCAAACTGATAAGCAAACTTCTATGCGATTTTCTATAAAACCTCTAGCCTCTCTTAGTGGAAAGACACAACACTGCAACTGCAATATGTAAACTGAATTAGAATGACAACAACAAATCCCTGCACAAAACAGTAAAAAATAAAAGAAATCATTTCTGTAAAGGGGCTGTATAGCTGAACCTCACCATTGTGGGAACTATATTCCCATATACCATAATCTATATATACTATCTCTGAGGTCACACAAACTCGGAGAAGAGGGAACATTTTATAAAACAAAAAACTCACCTTTCCTCTCTTCTCCAAGTACCACAAACTCAGTATAAAGCACAACACCTACAACAAACTAAGTGCAGCATCTAAATGTGAATTGAACAGTGTTGTAGTACAGCATGTAACAACAGGGAGCATGATTAAAAGTACTGTTTCCATTTCCTTCTTTTCTCATTTCAGAACAGAAGTGGTGTAGTTGTTTTGTTAACACTAAGTTGTTGATGGGCTCTCAGTTATAACACATACTATGACATTTTGGAGGTTTTCTCCTTTGGAATCCATTGATAAATGGGACTTCCCATCTGGACATCCCCATCAACAAATATAAAGCATAACATAAACAAAAGAGATCCTGTGATATTTCACAGAAAGTCAAAATGTATTTTATGTGTAGGTAGACTCTAAAATTAAATATTGACAAAAATAGGGGAGAATTAAATTATGTTTTTATGCAGCACTTGAAGAGTTGCTTCAAAGGAAAGGAAAAGTAGTTTGTGGTGAGACAAGGGTGACACCTGCATGTAGATGTCCCTTAAATCGATAACTGACCTAAATGAAAGATGTTGTTTTGGCCATAACCTAGGCCAAATATGAAATACTGCAAAAAGAAATGTAGTCTACATTTGACATCATTTTACAAGGAGAAATCACAGTATTAACTTAACTCTGTATTTGACAACAGCAGTTGTTGCATATCTGAGTATAGACAGGCTATTAAAAGTTATAACTTGTCACAGAAAAACAGATTGCAATTACTTAAGTTAATATTTAAATGACAAGTTGCTTAAAGGTATAACCTGTCATGTTACTAAAAATTTCATTAACTTTCCATGCTATTTTCAAAATTAAGATATAGTACAGACACAAATACTAAAAGATTCAAAAATACAAAATTCGGGAGGAAGGCGTGTAAAACTTTTCATAAACAATAAGTTGAAGGTTTTATAGGGATAGTTCGCTATGGAAGGAAAAAATTGTCAACCCAAATATAAGTGCTAACTGAATTGAAGTTTTTTTTTTTAATCACTACAAATTCCTACATATTATAAACTAGCATTTAATCTGGTTATGAATAACACATTTAATCTGTTGATATTAATTATTAAATACTTAAAGCATGAACTGATAGTGTCATTAATTTTTGTAATGTAACGTGACAATGACAGCATAAATCACTCATGCTCAGAACAAATGTTTTTAGAGGAAGGCAGATATTTTTACATTTCGTGTGAACCAAGAATGGAAATAAATATTTCTGACACTACTTCACAAAGCAAAAATGTGCACACTTTAAATTGTATATATGCAAGATATACACCACAGCAATGAATATGAATTTATTAATACCAAATACAGGCACTGTGCTGGATTATACTCATAATTTAGATTTTCCACCACAACATCATACTCTTGCAAAATAAATTCACATATATAGATGTTGGCAACCATTCAGTTTTGCATCCTAAAAAGGGCCTTTTTCACTAGTGATCTGAGTAAGGAGTGGGATGCAGTTTGCAATATATGTAGACAAATTTGCAGTGATTCATAGAATTATAAGTACGAATATAGTGACATGAGTAACTAAGTTTCACTGTACCTGCATGAAGTTGTTTCTGCATGGTGTGTTTCCTATCATTACATTATCTCATTATTATCATTATCTCTCAACATAGGACTGGCAAGACCAGACAGGAGGGGAAGGTAACCACACACACAATAGACCCAGTCTCACATAATACCATCACAACCTCAAATCATACACATAAACACACAAAGACATACTCGGAGGCTCTGATCAAAAATCTACCAAAACAGCAGAGGCCACCAAAGCAGACACCCAAACAACTACCACCTCAGAACACAACACCTGCATCACATAGACCACACAGTCAGAGTGTCAAGCAGTCACAGCCCTTAAGGCCAAACACTATGCCAGACACACTAGTCATTGGTGACTCCATAGTCAGACACACTGACGTCCCGCTCACCAGACTGAGTAAGGAGAAGGTCACAGTAAGCTGCCTGTCAGGTGCTAGAATCCGCCACATAACGCATGCACTCAGGTCTCTCAACAGCAGGTACAAGTACGACTCAATCATTGTCCACGCTGGTGTAAACTACCTGAGACCTCCCTGGACTACATGAAAAGAGACATAGAGGAGCTCTCTGATTATGTAGCCCAGGCAGGTATGACCCTGACCTTGAGCAGTATCCTACCTTCACCAAGAATGATGCCACAATACAGAGATAAGATGATCAGCTTTAACAATTGGCTTAAACTCTGGTGTCATTCAAAGGGGATCCAATGTCTGTCTGCCTGGGATGACATGCTGGACAAGCCACGCTGCTTCGCAAGGGACGGCTTGCACTTGTCACCCCTGGGATTCCGGATTTTGGCAAAGGCTCTTGCCACCCCCATAGTGCCTTTTTTAGGCAAGGCTCAAATTCTAAACCTACCACCCTAGAACAAAACAAAGAAAAAAACTAAGGGTAATGCTGCTCAATGCCAGAAGTCTCAACCTCAAGATGCACGCACTCGAGGCCCTTCTCAGTATGGAGAACATCAATGTCTGTGCTGTGACAGAAACCTGGTTCAAGGCTTCTGAGAGCACCCCAGCACTATCAGGTTTTACCTCATATCATGCTTTCCGGCCACAAAACCCGGACAATACCAAGAAAGGAGGAGGGGTATCCATATTCATCAAGGACACCCACACCTCAAGATTGGTGGCATCGCACGATGCATCGGAAACCATCCAGGTGCAATTAACCATAGGCAAGGCTGCTCTGCAAATTGTAGCATGTTACAGGCCACCCTCGCAAACTCAGGAACCTCACATGGCCTTCCTGAAAACACTGGAGGGGATAAATGTATCTCCGAACACCATCATACTAGGTGATTTCAACTACCCTAATATAGACTGGGAACACTACTCAAGCCCAAACACTCTAGCCCAAAAGTTCCTGGAATTCATAAACTCAAATGCCATGGAACAACTAGTCACCATCCCCACAAGAGGAGAGAACATACTTGATCTCATCATCACGAACATGGGAGCACAATGTTCAACGCCAGAAGTATACCCCTCACTGGTGAGATCTGATCACAAACTAATCTCGCTGGAGGTCCTCATCCCGCCCCTTACCCGAAATGAAAAAGACCACAGTAAAGAACTTCTCGAAAGTCGACTTCACACTTCTAAAGACTAGTGTGGTCTCCTTTAAGGCCCCTGAGCCGGCGGTTAACATTACTCAAACCGCTGAATCACTTAAAAATGCCTTCTACCAGCACCTGCAGGGCTGCATGGATCAGGCAATCCCAAGCAAAACAAAGACTCTTTGTACCAAAGGCAAGCGTCCTGTCTGGTGGACCCCAGCCATAAACAAACTCTACAATAAAAGGAGAAAGCTACTACAAGATAGAGCAAAATCCTTAAAAGGTAAGACACCGCTGATCACTATAAGTAAAAAGCTAAGAGCTCTCATAAAATCATCCAAAGCTAATTTTGAGAAAAAAATAGCTAAGGACTCTAAAGACAACCATAAAGCATTCTTTAGCTATGTTAGAAACCTAGGAGGAAACTCCCAGATATGCTCAGAATTAGTTCAAAATGATGTGAAGATTACTGATCCTACAGACATTGCCAACATACTGGCTGACAGGTTCAGTGCAAACTTCTCCCACCCTCCCGCCTAAAGAAGAGATATCTATACCAAATGATTGTAGCCCCAAACATCTCCAACGCTCAGGTGAGAACTGCTCTCTCCAAGGCAAAGAACACAGCATCCATGGGACCTGATGGTGTCCCCAGCTGTGTGCTCCATGAACTCAACGAGGAATTAAACCCACAGTTAGGACAGCTGTTTAATCTTAGTCTCACCTCCGGATACACCAGGAGTGGCGCACAGCGACTGTGGTCCCACTCCACAAAGGCGGTGCCTCCACCGACCCTGGAAATTACCGTCCCATTAGCTTGACAAGCCTGATCTGCAAAGCCATGGAAAGGATCATAATGGATCTCATAAATAAAGACATAGGGAATTTGCAGACTTTGGATCCAACCCAGTTTGGCTTTGTCAAAGGCAGATCATGCCTTTAAACTTGGTTGACTTTTGAAACAGTCACCAAGGCCATTGATGAGGGAAAGGCAGTCCATACAGCCTACCTAGACCTGGCGAAGGCTTTCGATACAATACCCCACTCGGGTATCATTGAAAAACTCATCAACTTAAATGTAAACCCATACATTACAAGATGGGTTGCAAACTGGCTGAGTGACAGAACCCACAGGGTCAGAGTTGCTGGCGCCATGTCAGACTCTAAGCCTGTCACAAGTGGTGTCCCACAGGGCTCAGTCCTGGGCCCACTCTTGTTTGGCATCTACTTTTCTGAAGTACAAGCAAACACAGGAGGGTTATGGCTGACAAAGTTCGCAGATGACTGCAAACTGGGCCGTAGTTGAGAACACATCCAACACAGATATCCTTCAGAAGGGTCTCACAGAAACGGATAACTGGTGCCAGAGCAATGGCCTCAAGTTAAATGCCAAGAAATGCATAGTCATACCCTTCGGGAAAAATAAGGTTACCCCTAGCTACCATATAGGTGGCAATCCCCTGAACACAGAAGAAGTTATTAGGGACCTGGGAACCCAGGTTGACAGTAGCCTTTCATTCGACACTCATATTGCTAAAGTAGTTAGGAAGACCTTCTACATTGCCCACCTTATCATGAAGGGATTCACATCTAGATCAAGAGAAGTCATAGTCTCCCTATACTCATCACTCATAAGACCAATGATCGAGTACAATGCCCCATTCGGAATGTATCTGACCCGACACTTGCAGCAGCTGGAGAGGCCACAAAGTTCCTCACCAAAAGGATAAAGGGTCTCAAAATCTGTCTTATGCTGCACGACTGAAAGAACTCCAGTTATATTCAGTTGCGTACCGCTTGCTCAGAGGTGACCTATGCCTGACATACAAGGCCATGTCAAACCCAGATTTGATGAATATGCTTCATCTCAAAAAATCTAGATCCCTCAGAGCCACAAGGGCGGGTGACTTAAACCTCGACACGGTTATTAATAGGACGTGCTGGAGGGATAGATTCATCACCCAAAGACTCCCTATGCTGTGGAACAAAATCCCGGTTTATGTGAGGCAGAGCACCTCGCTGGCCTTGTTCAAGAGGAATCTTGACCAATGGATGGGAGATCGCAGATACACCCCAGGGGTTACCTCAGTGTCACTGCTCGACAGAGGCACAGCTAAATAATGGGCATAGTTTCTCCAAACTAAGGGGTGGCGTAAGCCACAAAACTATGGGCTAGGCTTATAAATGCCCTTGGGCAGATAGCCTAGTATGAACCTATGAACCTATGAACCTATTAAAGATGCCGGTATCAAGTGCTTTGTTTACACCAGTCAGCTAGGCATCTTAGATAAGAAGCAGAAGTGAAGGCATTATTACTTAAATTAGCTGTGGCATAGGGTGTATGCAGGTGAAATGAAGAATTCACAAAAGTGTCATTTGAGTGTAGTGGACGATGTTTCCCTGAACCATATTTTTAGATATGTTTGGGGACAGATCTCAAGTGCATTTACCTTGTGGAAGAAAGATACATACACTTATATGAGTCCTGTACTGTTAGTAAAACCTGGTCACTTAAAAGAAAGAATATCTGTGTTATCTGATAAAGTAGATGAATCTGTCAGTTTAGTCTTGAAGATAGGAAATCCGGATTTGTTTGTGCAGAGTAATAATTGACAAAGCAAGATTCTAACCTTTCAGATAAGTATGAAAAAAATCCCTGTCCAGAGGTTGTTATTGCTTCTAGAACTAAACAACTGCTTATTCCATAACATGCCCAAGTTGTCTTTTGAGACTAGTAAAACACTAGTCCTGGTGTCAGTGGAATATCATCTGAGGGCTGAAATGGATTCTTAGGTGTTTCAGTATTTGTTGTTGTTGTCTTTCGGCTTTTCCCGGTTAGGTGTCGCCACAGCAGAACTCCGGTCCGCTAATGATTGGCAGTAGATTTTGATTAACGCCGAAATACCAATTCGACGTTCAACCTTCAACGAAGGCACACCCATTTACTCATGTCTTTCGAATGCCCACCCAACCGCAGGGAGGACATGCAGACTCCACACAGAAGGCACTCCCCGCACTTCAGCCGAGAATCGAACGGGAGAACCTCTTGCTGTGTAATGTTCAATAATTTGACCATTGGGTGAGTTAATACACCTGGACTTCAAGTTCCATAGGTTTTTCTTTCTAGAGAAGCTGAAATGCAAAATGTGTATATCAGTTTTTTTTATGTATTTATTTGTTAACTGAATATGTGAACAGTCTTTCTTATACCTCTTTCAGCCATGACCCTGACTGCAAAGTCAGGCAGAAATGCAAACACATGGGCAATTGAATTTAACAAATCAACCAATATATTTTTTGTGAAGTGGAAGGAAACCAGAGAACATGAAGAAAGCTCAGACATGATAGGAACTTGCAAACTTCACAACAACTGTGAATGGAGAGGCCAGAACTCAACTGTAGATTATCGAACCTTAATAATGAAACCTTAACTGATGCGCAATGTGCTGCCTTTGATATTGTTGACAGATAATGATTACACTGATTATGCAGACCATCCTGTATTAACTAAAATACAGTGGTGTGACAGGGATGCAGAAAAGGGACCACATGTGTCCCAAATCACACTACTCTTATTAAAAATAAAAATAATAATAATAAACAAAATGTAGTTAAGTACTTTTATTCACTTATACATTAATAGACTTCTTCAGAACTGAAATTCATTCCTCTCAAATGCATTTATACTGATACCGCCAGCTCAAATTCAACTCTCACCTACAGCTAAATATCAAAAAAACCCATCAAAAACTAGGTATGCTTTACCGACAATATCATTATCTGACACCTGCTACCAAAATCACCCTCTCTACTTCATTTCTCATCCCCTTCCTTCTCTACGGAGCTCCACTCCTAACTAATCTACAGTCCTCTCTAAAAACACAACTTTCCTCTTGCTACAACAAAATTGCCAAGTTCGCTACCAACTACAAGTCCTCCACACACCACTGTTCCTCTCTCCAAAAATTGAAATGGCTAGAGCTACCCAGTTATCTCACATATATTCAACTAAATCTTGCACATAAACTTATTTTCAACCCTTCCCTCTGTCCCTCCCTTTCATCAGCTTTTAAAATGCACCTTCCTGATAGAGTATTACGATCCAACAATCAAAATCTGTTAGAAGTATATAAACCAACTCGTCCCCCAGGAAAAAATCATCTGTCTTATAGCCTTGCATGCCTTTGGAACTCCCTACCACCTTCCATTCGCACCACCCACAGCCATTTTATTTTTAAAAGATCTCTTCATTCACATCTTGTATCCCGGTGGGAATGCTCTTGCTCCCATCCCACATAACTTACTCTTGCAAATTCCATCTTCCTTCCTTCCTCTGTTTCCTCCTGCAACTCTCCTTGTTATTCACCCCTAATTCTTACATATTAATTGCAAATTAAATCTTCCCTCCTTCCTCTGTTTCCTCCTGCAACTCTCCTTGTTATTCACCCCTAACTCTTACATATTACTATCCCTATGAAAATTGGAAATAATGCTCTAAGCCACACCCCGTAAGTGTTTGCTTCCGAATATGATAATATTTCTCAATATTTTCATGCTAAATTTCCTTTTAGTCTGTATTATCTACTAAGTATTTACTTGCAAATTATTTTTCTGTATCTTTAACCTTTGTATAAGTGTATAATTTGTGCAACTATTAAGAACAACCTATTGTAACCTTTTTAGTTTTGGAGCTTTTCTCCCCAGGACTCCATTGAAAACGGGTTCATTTGGCCCAATGGACTATCCTGGTAAACCAAGTGCAAATAAAAATAATAAATAAAAAATAAAAAATGAATGGAAACTCTTAAAGCAATATCGAATATAAACCATTCAACTAACTCTAGCATATAATCTTAAAAGCTTATATTAAATACAATAAATGACACATCTCTAAAAGACATTAAAATCATATCAATAAGTTGATAAATTTGTGAATAAAATATATGAATAGTATATGTAGTGAAAACTAAATAAATAATTAAATAATTAATTCCCCCCTCCCCCTGGGTCTTCAATTACTTTTTAAACTACAGCAAATTTGAAATTCTTGTAATTTGCACATATCAAGGAATGTCTGTATAAAGCATTATGCTGAACAAGTATATTGTTAATTGTAGCATCAAAAAACACAATAGTTGTACACAGTGCCTCTACATTTTTGAAGATGTTTCTATCGCATTTGATAATTTTAATATGACAACTATAAATTTGAGTTCAGGTAATTGTGGGACCAAAGCAGTTATATACATTGTCATTTGTAGTGCATGTTTCAATTTCTATATAGGGAAAACAGAAAGGGTTCTTAGGAAGAGAATTTGCAAACACTGCTATGATATTGCTAAAGGAAATATAAATAATGTTTTTATACAAACATTCCTTGATACATCACGTGATATTTACATTATAATAAGCATTGTGCTAAGTGAAAGAAGACAGTTGGAATGATGAGCCTAGAAACAATTATAAAAGTTTATCATCATCTGACTTTCCTGTCAAGATCAGACCACAGAAACCACCTATAACTCTATATACATGACACTGTTGTGCACTGTTTTGGGGGATTATGCCACCCTTTTTTGGGACTGCAGAATCAGTATATATAAGTTTGGGTGTGCAGGGGCTTACATATCATGTGAGGGAGCCGAGAGGCTTACCCCCTACAAAAACACTTTCTCTGATCTATGGCGTTACAGCACATGTTATGCATTCATGTTTGCCAAAGCTATTTAAAGGAGACCAGCTCTAGAACATAGCCAATGGTACCTCATTATGAACTAGTTTATTATATTCGATGCACTGTAGGTAGGGCATTTTTCATTGTGCTTCCTCTGAAAATGAACTTTGGCTCAGTAGGACATGATCGGTAATTAAATAATGAATCAAAAAAGCATATTGTACTGGTAAATGTCCTGTGTGTGCAGTGTCATCCTTGTATCACATTTTGATGCCTGGGTCTCCTATCCTTTAGCCTTGTCTTTCATAAAATGTATGCAAACTGAACACTGAGTCTCAGAAAAGGCATTGCTGGTGATATGCACACTAGTTTTCCCAGTTTTTTCTTTTGTTCCTTTTTTCTTACACACCCTAATATAGCGACAGCCAGTTTAAAGACAGTTTCATATCGGATGCTCCTAGGTCCTTCTTGAACAGAAAAAAAAACAGTTGTTGAACTGCAAACCAAGTAAGAGAGAGGGGCCTACTTACCTTCCCATTTTGCTTTAAGTGGACCACCAGGGACAAATTCTGACATGCCTCACATCACACATGCCCTCCCGTTTATTTTCAAACAGTTTGCCAGGAGCTAAATTCTTAGTCATCAGAAAGGTCTTTCTTAACATCTCTTTCTTTAATTTGATCATGATTAGCTCAGCTTCAGGTCATTATATAACTGCTTATCTTCTATCCATTTTTGAAGGAGTTCTAGAAACTGTATCTAAGTGACTGCACAAACACCTGTCTGTTGTCTCCTTTTACAACATCCCTCACATCCTACCCAATATTCCTCCAGCCAGCTGTTGATGACTGTGTGGATACCATAGTGTAGTGACAAATTGTCAACTGGTTCAACTGGCACAATATAGTCTACTGAAATTTAACTGCTTATTTTACTTCAAGTATACATTAAGCCTTAATGCCAGCTGGCTGCACTCTTGAAGGCACCTTCAATTAAACGGACTGTAATAGTAGATTGAATTTAAAACTGGCAAATAATCTAATGGTTCTATACTATATAATCAATGTGGCAAGCTGTACCTGTGTATCCTTTATTATAATTGTTGTTACAGCACTTGTCTAATTCTTATGCTGCTGCTGCTGCAAATACCCACAGATGTGTGAATCATCCTGAACAAGAGTTGTGTATTTTAAGTGCTTAAGCACAGGACAGTCTGCACTGCAAGGTGCTCACAGCAGGGTGTGGCATGCCTGACAAATGACTATAAGTCAGTATTCTAGATCCAGTGGTATTACAACATGTGAAAATGTAGATGGTCAGAACAATGCAAAGTTTGTCTAAATGATGATCACTCATTATTCTGTTCACAGTATAAGTATGGCATGTAGAGTTGTGACACGGGATTATCAGGATCCTTTAATAAATAGTTTAGCAAACCCTAGTTTGTACAGGATAAGAATGATGGCAAAAGTAATCAGCATGCTGATATTTAAGAGTTGTTGTTCCCAAGCCCCACTCACCCACAAAGTTACAAAGAAGCTGTTAAAATGAGTTCAGCTCCAGAACTTACTCACTGGCAATAGGGTTACCACCTGTCCATCTTTGCGAGGGACAGTCCCACTTTGGCCAGTTTTGTCCTGAGAAAAAATCTAAAAAATGACAAATGTCCTGAGATTTTAAGGCAAAAAATATTTACTAAGTTTTCTTTAATAGTTGCATAAAACAGTTATTTTGTATCTGAAACACCTAAATATTATATGAAATAGCATAAGCAACTCATATGCTATAAGAATAAGCTTTTATTCGGACAAAAACAGTGAAGTTCTGTCCTTTGCACTCCCCGTGGGTATGTCTGTCCTGCAAAATTGCACATTTCTAAAAAAATGTCCCACTTTGGGCATTTGAAAAGATGGCACCTCACTATGTAGCAGTTTATTATATTCAGTGCAGTGTAGGGCTTTTCTCTCTGTACCTTCTCTGAAAATGTGGCTCATCATGTCATACCCAGTAAATAAATAATGAATGTATGGAAAAAAAATACTATGCTAGCACACATCCTAAATGTGTAATGTGATCCTTATGTCAAATTTTGATATCTGGATTTCCCCTCTTTTGTCAGTAGCTTGAATTTAAAGCCGACAATCTAATAGTTCTATACAATAAATGATAAGCAATGTAGCAAGCTGTTACCTATATATCATTTATCATAACTGCTGCTACAACAATTGCCTAATCCTTATCTGCATATAGACTAATAAAGCGACTAGAAGATCCTGTTCTGAATGAATATAGTCTAATTCTGTGGCTGGGCCGCTGCAAAAAGATGGAGGACAACCATTTAATATCACATGCTTGGATACTTCTAAGGCCACTGCATTCTACACAAAAAGGCATGTGAAAGGGGAATGAGAGTAGGAGAGTATATGGTCAAATAAGCAGGGAGCGTTTTCTATTGGTGTTAGGTTGTATCATGCTTATATACACATGATGTATCTCTTTATGTAAAACTGGGATCTATAAAGTAAATACATAATTTTACTCTACTTTTAGCAGGGACTCCCTTTGTCCCATGCACACAGTATTTATTTATTGTATGGTTGCAAGGGAAATAAAACATGTAGACGTCAGACCTAGTGCTGTTAGAATTATCTGAAGCAGATTTTGGCACTACTGTGGAAAAAATATTGTACTTCTAAAGAGTTCCTTATGACTATTTCAATAAAACCAGACTGCAAAGTTTACTTACCAGCTTCACAAAAATGAAAGACATATGACCTAAAACAGCTACCTATCAGAAGTGTGAGACGTGATCTTGTAAGTCTAGGCACTTTAAAAAATAAACTGTGATACAAAACAGACTGGATATTATCCTGTTAAACCTGGTCTGCTGATGTAAAGGGATGAAGGCCTATTGCTTGCTCTCCCCTCTCCACTCTGTAGTCCTAGCAGATGTACATGCTAACTGTGAAGATTGGGGAAAGATGGGTGAAGGCTGCCAGCCTAGTCAAATAGAATTTGATACATAATTCTATCATTTGTATAAATAAATGTAAAATACAAGCTTGTGTTCTTAAATGAAAGAAAACACTGTAAAATGTGAACTTCAGGATTGTTGCAACATTGCCATCTGCTGTAAGGAAAACCAAACCAAGTATTTAAAATGTTCTTTGAAGTTACAATTATCTAAAAAGTGGTGCTGAAGCAGCTGGCTGAACACATTCTTTCTATTGTCTTAACTTAAGGAATAATTGTTGGAGTATACACGTAAAATGTCTTTTATTGTTGTAGTTTCCTGAGCAGGTGTTAGGTTGCTAAATAATACAGTTTGTGGCCTGGGAACTCCAGACTAAGTGTCAAAATGATGTAATGTGTATACTGGGAAAACCTAAGTGTCAAAATGATGTAATCTGGGAGGGCCTTAGCAGAGCTGTTAGTTAGTGAGTTTAAAAACTATTGTTCAGTGAGAGACTGAAGCATTTTGTCTTGGACCATCAACCCCAGCACTTGTCTTGCTCTTTATATATGTAAGTAGGATTACAGCACTGTGATTTCTCTTAAGAATAGCTAAAGATTAGAAAGTTAGAGTAAGTGTCTTTCTTTGACATCAGACTTGTCCTACTGTATTGTTTTACGTTTCTGTGTAATCTCTGAATGCTTAGATATCTCTGTGGTGTAATAGTACTGTCTTGTGTTTTAATTATTTATTATTAAATATTTTAAAAACTGTTACCTGTGGCTCGTTTGTGTAGAGACAAAGTAAGCTCTAGAGTACATTGCATATTTATAGAGTATTGTAATAAGCCACTCTAATAAGCCTAAGACTGAATAGTCACATTACCAATTGGATAATAATATTGCACAGTAATAATTGGACACCCTTTTAAGGGCCTTTGGGTAGCTGATATTTTTTAGCTGGTGGTGGTAGAAATTACTACCGTATAGTCTGGGTAAAGGGGCACAGATGGAGAATCTGTGACAGCCTTTCCCAGGAGTGTCTGTGAAGTTGCATAAATACTTATCTCAAAGTGTGGGTGTGTGTCAGCTACCTGGGCAGGGACATGAAGCACTGGTTGGACAGAGAGGGTACTAGAGATTAGCTTGCCAGCTAGGCTAAGATCTGGACCCTATAGCTGTGCCAGTGGGGAGTCTTATTGGGGACCTGGGGAGCAAGGGAGCAACCAGCCCCAGACTGACTGTGATCTCTGTGTGCACAAGGGAAATTGTACTTTGCTGTCTGTATTTGTTATCCTTTCCTCTTCTATGAGACAACCTCCCTGGTGTTAGTGGTGAGGATTGAATCTCCTTGATTGCTGGGCTAGGGCACGGTTGTCACACTAACATTATATCAGAAAGCCTGCCTGAGTATGAGAACTGCAGATGATGTGACTATGGGGATCTTCAATGAAGAGGACTGAAGTCAGTGTCTGATAAAAGGAAACAAAACTTGATGTTATACCTTTAAAGCATTTTTGAGCAACCTTGATATAAGATCTGTGTCATATATCCCTGTTACTTTTATATGCTAACTCTGATAATGTTGTGCATTGGAGTAGGGGAAATACTTTTAAATACTGTAGCCACAGACTTAGTGTATATTTCTCATTCACATTTTAGTTTTGCTATTTTATGAATTATAATTACACCACTCAAAGTATCAGCTGGTATCTCCTGGAAGCTGTCATTGTAGCATATAGTACAGTTGAGTGTTTGACTAGTTACATTTCAAAAGAGCTTTTGGCAAGTAACTAAACCAAAAGTGAGGTGCAAAATGAGGTAAGGACTTGAGACTATGTAATGGTCTTCATTGAATGACGAAATGTAACAATATTAGGTCTCTTATCACACACTTTTGGTGTTAAGTAGACTACCACCTATGCGGTAGCTCATGGGTACAGAGTTTTTATCAAAGGGGATGACAATGCACTTTTTGGCATTGAGCTTCAGGCCATGGCTTTGACACCAGGCATCTGTCTCAGTGAGGCTCTTTTGTAGGATGTCCACATTGTTAGGAGTTTCAATTATGGCTCCTGGTTTGCAGTCATCTGTGAATTTCATTAGCCAAAGACCTTCTGTGTTAGCCTGTACTTCAGAAAAGTAGATACCAAACAGGAGAGGACCCAAGACTGAACCCTGTGGTACTCCACTTGTCACTGGTCTGAAGTCGGATTTGGAGTCTGCTACTTTCACAGTGTGGGTTCTGTCAGTGAGCCAGTTGGCAACCCATCTTGTGACATAGGGATTTATACCTAGTTTCATGAGTTTATCTATAATTCCAGAGTGGGGGATAGTGCCAAAAGCCTTGGCAAGATCTAGATAGGCTGTGTAAACCACCTTACCCTCATCTACGCCTTTGGTGACTGCTTCAAAGAAGTCAATCAGGTTTAGGAGACATGTTGTGCCTTTTACAAACCCAAACTGGGTGGGGTCCAGAATTTGGAGATTACCAATGTGTTTGTTTATAAGTTCCATGATGATACATTCCATGGCATTGCAGATCAGGCTCATTAGGCTAATGAGGCGGTAGTTCCCAGGATCCGTGGTGGCTCCCCCTTTGTGGAGTGGGATAACCATTGCTGTACACCATTCAGTGGGCACAAAGCCTGAGGTAAGTCTATGATTGAACATGGTGCTTAGGTGGGGTGCCAGTTCATTCTGTAGTTCATGTAGAATGCAGCCTGGGATGTTGTCAGGTCCCATGGATGCTGTGTTCTTGGCTTTGGAGAATGTGGTTTTACCTGTGTAGTCATTATTATAGGAACTTTGCATTCTTCCAGTATAGAGATGGACCCTTTAGGGGTGGGGGGGGGGTAAAGTTGGCACTGAATCTATCTGCCAGGATGTTAGCAATATCAACTGGTTCTGTATATTTAGTGCCATTGTGCTGTAACTCAGAGCAGATCTGAGTGTTGCCATTGAGATTCTTGACATAGCTATAGAATGCTTTGTGGTTGTCTTTAGAATCACTGGCAATTTTGTTTTCATAACTAGCTTTGGAGAATTTTATGAAGGATCTCAGCTTCTTACTGAGGCTGACCAGGGAGCTCTTCCAGTCATGGGATTTTACTCTTTTTTGCAACAGTTTCTTTCTTCTGTTGTAGAGTTTGTTTATGGCAGGGGACGACCAGATTGGCTTCCTTTTTTTGCGGATAGCATCTTGGTTCTGTTAGGGATAGCACAATCCATGCACTCATGTAAGTGCTTATAAAGTGCATTTGTGTAGGATTCAGCAGTTGTACCTCTATTGTCTGTCTGCATGGGTGTCGTGAAGTTTGCCATTTCTGTCTTAAGAAGTGTGAAGTTGGCTTTGGAGAAATTTTTTACAGTGGTTTCCCTAATGGGGGATGAGGGTGGAATGTGGATGTCTAGGCTGATTAGCTTGTGGTCGGATCTGACCAATGAGGAATTGACCTCTGGTGTGGAACACCGGTTGCCCATGTTGGTAATGACCAAGTCTAGAATATTTCTGCTCCTTGTGGGGGGGGGGGTGGATAAGTTGATCCAAGGTGTTGGAATTTATGAATTCTAGAAAACGTTGATCAAAAGAGTCGGTACGTGAGCAGTTTTCCCAGTTAATGATGGGGTAGTTGAAATCACCCATTATTATGGTGTTGGGTTGTACCCTAATATTTTCCAGTGTATCAAGAAATGAGGAGTGGGAATTCTGGGGCATGGTGGGGGGATCTGTAGCAAGTTACAATTTGGATACCGGTCTTGCCCAGAGTTAGTTGCACTTGGACAGTTTCAGATGCATTATTCTGAGCAACTAGCCTGGAGGTGTGGATATCCTTAATGAATATGGACACACCTCCACCTTTATTGTTTCAGTCCAGGTTAGGTGGCCGAAAGGTGTGGCATGAATTATAACCTGGTAATCCAGGGGTGCTCTCTGGAGCCTTGAACCAGGTCTCTGTCACTGCACAGATGTCAATGTTCTCCATTTTAAGGAGTGCCTCGAGTGAATGCATTTTGAGGTTTAGACTTCTAGCGTTGAGTAGTATTACCCTCAGATTTTGCTTGCTTGTACCTGTTACGGTGGTGAATTTGTCATTTGAACCTTGCCTAAAAAAGGCACTATAGGGGTGGCAAGAGCCTTAGTCAGTATCCGGAATCCCAAGGGCAACAGGTGCAGGCCATCTCTGGCAAAGCATTGTAGTTTGTCGATCATGTCATCCCAGGCAGAAAGATACTGGATACCCTATAAATATCTACAATGGCAGTGGTTATGTTCCAATTATATATGGAAATTGATATAGCTCCTCATGGTCTAAGAATTAATTTATGCTTGAAAGTCAACTATTGTTTACAGATTTTCATAATATATGTGAAAGACAAATTAATGAATTACAGAACACAGTCGGAGCCCAAAAATGTTATAATTTATATAAATTAGAAAGTGGTGCTTTGCATAAATTACAAAATAATATGGAATTGATTGTAAAGCAGCATGACAAGGGAGGAGCAATTATCCCAATGAATAAATGTGACTATCTTTATGCTATGAATGAGGTATTGAGTTCAGCTGATACTTTTCTAAAATAGACTATTTGTTGATAATGTGATTTACAAAGTAGAAAATGCATTATAGGATTTACAGTTAGAAAATATTTCATTAGATGATTATAATCATATGTCTGTTATTTCACCAACGCTTCCCTTGTTATACAGACTTTCCAAAGTTCTTAAAGATGTACAACCTTCAACAATGTGTCCTACTATATCTGGTAATAGGTGGATTAATGAGCCAGTCTCTATGTTTATGAAAAAATTGTTAGTACCATTTCCAGTGAACGTAAGGAGTTAAATTAAAGACATGGCAAGACTGTACAAAGAAGCAAGATTTATTTATGAATACTTTAGATATTCATTGTTTTCTTACAATTATACCAAATAAACATGGTATACAAGCCATGAGGGAAAATCTATATACATATAGTATTGTGGCATCATAGAGAATGGAGACAATTTTTTTTACATACAGTTATAACCAAAACCTTTTTTATTTTTAATGACAAACACTATTATTAGTCTCCTGGACTTGCAATGTGTATACCAGTCACAAATATACATACACATATATTATGTAAATGGGAGGAGAGTTATATTTATTACGACACATCTCCTTATAAGAATTGTTTCCGTTTTATAAGCCTTTTGCAGATAATATATTTTAAATATGGGCCGGTCACACAGAGACTTTAATTTTGTTGATCTTTTAAATGATAATACTGACTTTTGATTTTTAAATTGACATTTTCCTCTCCAGAAATTAATTTCTTGGATATTACTGTAATGATATATGAAAGAAATGTTACTACTAAAATCTACAGGAAGCATGTACAGAGAAATCATTACCCACATAGAGGTAGTATGCACCCTGTTTATACCTTTTAAGGGATAGTTTGAAGTTGTCTTTTTAAGAGCAATTAGGTTAACCACACAGCATGATGATTGTACAGAGGAAATTAACATGATGTTAGAGGAGTTTCTTGAAAGGACATATGATGAAAAAATGTCATATGCTGTGAAACAGGATGTTGAAAATGCATGAGCATGAAGCCAGACTATATTTTTAATGCATCAGAGTAATGTTAGCAAAAAACTGGATGTGATACGGCATGTTATGATACCCAATATAACAGGTGGACCAGCCGAGTTAGGATTATTATTGAGAGAAATGAGGTTTGGTAACAAACCAGTTTATCCAGTGACATCTTTGTGGGGGGGGTTAGGTTGAAATAGTAAATGGATTAAGAGGTTAGCGGAAGAAAGCTAGTTGGGTGGGTGAAAGGGTTAAATAGGAAAGTAGGATGATTGGGAGGAAATGAGGTAAGTTTAGGGAGGGGCTTAATTGGTTTTATGCAAGTGGAACTGGGTAAGGAATCACATTTTGGCGTTAACTTGCTAATGTAGGCTTACGTCCAAGACGACCTGTAGGTACTCCTTTGATCAGGTAGGCCTTGGATTAATGTTTGTGCACATGGAAAAGGTGGGGACTTTTTGTTAGTATTTTTCCTTCTCCTGGCTTGCTTGTTGAGGATTAAAGAGTGTGAGTGTGTGAGAGGTTGAGCATTTTGGGCAGAGGAGTTGGTAATTTGGTAATTTTGTTCAGTGTGGGAGCTCCATATTAGAACAATAATAAACATACAGTATAATGCAAAACAAGGAAAGAAAGAATCAAAGGAAATAGCTCTGCTCCTTGCCTGGTCCTGTATAATATACTATTGCAATGGTGAATAGACATAAAACACACGTACAGTCCCAACACAGGAAAAGCGGAAGCAGTTATAAAATCCAATGCATTTATTATGTATAAAACAGAGATGAGCGCTTTCGCGTATCGCTACACTTCTTCAGATCACAAAATAAAATAAATCAACCTTATTTAAGTGTGACCAAGCTGTCTAATTAATTCAAACCCTCCAATGAGCGCTGTACATAAAATTAACCCTTTGTTCAAACAAACATTAGTAGCTTCACTTCCTTCAAGCAACAAAAATTTTCATACTATTTAAAACAGACATATAAACAGCATTAACAGTGGTATAATGATAAAAACACCTCTCTAAAACATGTAAACATATAAACAAATGTAAACAAACAACTATAAATATAAATATACATATATTATATTTTGTGTACAAACCTAAACATAAAACTCAATTTAATGTATATTAATAGAGTAAAATGTATATATATGTATATTTATATTTATAGTTGTTTGTTTACATTTGTTTATATATTTACATGTTTTAGAGAGGAGTTTTTATCATTATACCACTATTAATGCTGTTTATATGTCTGTTTTAAATAGTATGAAAATTTTTGTTGCTTGAAGGAAGTGAAGCTACTAATGTTTGTTTGAAGAAAGGGTTAATTTTATGTACAGCGCTCATTGGAGGGTTTGAATTAATTAGACAGCTTGGTCACACTTAAATAAGGTTGATTTATTTTATTTTGTGATCTGAAGAAGCGTAGCGATACGCGAAAGCACTCATCTCTGTTTTATACATAATAAATGCATTGGATTTTATAACTGCTTCCGCTTTTCCTGTGTTGGGACTGTACGTGTGTTTTCTGTCTATTCACCTATTTCGTAACGGACAGTCTCTTTTGGCGTGGTGATCTTTGTTGAGTTTTTACTACTTGTTTTTGGTCGCCTCTCCACACAGGATGGCAAATCAAGATGTTGAGTTGGACTATAATCTGAACCCGAGGGTGAGTCTTATTTCCAGTAGATGGACAAATATTGTGAACTGTGCCAACAACCCTTTATTGGATTTGGATCTACAGACCCATACGTCTGCTATCTATAATAGTGACATAGACAACACTAAACAGTTTCTTCATCTATTAAGACAACTAGAGAATGACCTGTTCAAATTGCAGCGGCTAATATGGCAGCGCAAACACTTAGAGGCATGCCTACATTTCCAACTGGTTCCGAGAGGCATGCGAGTTCTTTGCATGCCCTCCTATGGTGAACAGCACCCCACCCTACTTAAATTATGGCAACAGATCAACCTCAAAACAAGTTATAAATGCATCCAATTAGTCATTGACTATTTCACCCCGTTAGAGAAGGAGTTGCTGCTGAAAGTTGACAAGCTAAACACTGAAATACGTGCCAATTTCAATTGTGACTCGTGTTTAAAGAGACTTGACCATATCTATGTGCAGGTAGATTCCTATGCCTTTAAGTTGCAACAGACGAAACAGAAAAAGTTGCAACGTGACTATCGGGATTTCCTAGATGGTAATGTGTTCGTTTGGCCCAGGAGAATTGAGAATACCACCTCGGTACCCAATCTACCTGTTACTACTGCGCCCATGGATACTACGTTAACTGACGTAGATTTGGTGAGTCCCCTACCTAGAGACGTCGCAACAGCGAGCTCCGGTCAGACTTCAGGAACTAGCTTTGTCACTCCACCTGAGCTACCCATTCCTACTGAGGCAGTAAATGCGATTTCAACACCGCAACCTAACCAAGAAGCGGATTGTGCCACAACATCGAGGAGAGACTTGGGAGCCATAAGGAAACAAGGAGCCTTACCGTCCAGTCAGGATTTTTTACCCCTTCCGATAAAGAAGTCAGTATTGCCAAGAGACAGGTCAAAAAGTTGGGACAGGAGGAAACAGAAGTTCTCTGGAGAGAACTTCCATCAACAGAGAAGGAAATTCAGATAACAGAACATTTGTTTTTTAATTTATCAAAGTTGGTGCTCAATCCGTTTGATGTCAGTGTTTTAGATAAAGGCCTTACCTTTATCCCTTCCCAAGGCAGTTCTTTAAATAATTTACTAGTAGACTTACGTCTTTTTTGCTAGAAACATAGCTATTAAACTATTGTTTTTTAAAGCTGCAATGAGTGAGACTACCAATATTTGCTCATCGGGCACTCATCTGTTTAAACGTAGAAGCACTTTCTCCCTTTTACCACCTAGTCATGTAGAAAGTTTTGTCAAATTGTGTGAACGAGATTTTTATACTTATTTTTTGAAGGGTAATAAGAAATGTCTATACTTCAATATGTCTAAGGAAGAGAATGCTTCCTTGAGGAAGCTATCTCATGAACCCTCTCTTGCTATAAGACCAGCAGATAAAGGGGGGGGTATTGTGCTGTTGAACATAGAAGATTATGGTTGCTATATGGAGAGTATGCTTAGCGATCACTCTACATACAAACGTATAGATGAGAAAATCTTAAGTAAGATACTTAGTGACATTAATGACACACTATATGACCTACTAATGTGTCGTCAGATTAATAAGGACCTGTATGAATTTTTTCTTATTTCCTCTCCTCAACTTCCTGTAATAAAAGGATTACCCAAGATGCACAAAGGGGTACATCCACCTCCTCTTCGCCCCATAGTCTCGGGGGATAATTGGAGCACGGAGAACATCTCCATTTATCTAGAGAATCTATTGAGACCACTTGTTAATGGCATTCCGACCATCCTGAAAGATACTTATCAACTTCTAGATTTTCTAGATACCTTAGATGTTAAATTACTCAGGGATAGACACCTATTGGTAACTATGGACGTCCAAAATCTATTCACTTCCATCCTGAATGATAAGGGTATTGAATCCATCAGAGAGCTATTTCAGGTCTTGCCATCCATAGATCGTAATACAGAGATACTGGTTTGCCAATTGTTAGAGCTGGTGTTAAATAATAATGTTTTTTGTTTTGAAAAGCATATGTTTCTACAACTAGCAGGGGTTGCCATGGGCACCCCTTGTGCGAATACATATGCAAACCTAGTGGTTTACCAGTGGGAGAGGGAGTTTTTATTTAGTCATGACTCTTTTAAAAAATGCTTGGTGTATAAGCGTTTTGTGGACGATATCCTTATCGTTTGGGATGGGAGTCCACAGGATTTTCTTTCATTTGTGGGATATTTAGAAACCACTACAAATTTTCTAAGATTCACTGCCGAAACTTCCTACAATATTGTAAGTTTTCTTGACGTGAATCTAAGTATTCAAGATGGCAGTTTATTATCCTCCCTCCACAGAAAGGCCTGTTGGAAGAATGCTATACTAAGATATGATAGCATGCATCCCCGTCACATATTTAGAGGAATAGTGAAGTGTCAATTTCAGAGGCTTTTGAGGCTTTGTAAAGATCCTATAGATCTGGCCATGGAACTAGAAAGGATGGAGGTGATTTTCATTGAAAGGGGTTACGATATTAAGTTAATAAAACAGGTCAAACTTGAGGTACTAGGAGAAGAACCTGGTAGGGTTTATGCGAATCCCAGTATTCAAATGACTAAGAGATTAGGTTATAATAATAAAAGAACATTCTCCAATAGAGTCATGTTTGTTACTACATATACGAATGACAGCATAGCAATTAAGAAGATTATAGCTAAACATTGGGGTGTTTTAACTTTAGATGACAAAACAGCAGACATAGTGGGGTCCACCCCTGGGTTTGTTTATAGGAATAATAGAAATTTGAAAAGAATATTATGCACAGATCATGTCATTGACAAAGGAAGTATCAGCTTATTAGACAATAGAACATCACAAGAAAGAGGGACTTATCCCTGTAAAAATTGTAATTATTGTGGATATATATCAACAGTACAAGATTTTATACATCCAGAATTAGGATTTTCTTTTAGTCCTAGATTCTATGCAAATTGTGATACATCAGGACTTATTTATTTAGCAACGTGCCATACATGTCCTGCATTTTATGTAGGCATGACTAAAAGAAAATTTAAACATAGAATCTATAATCACATCTATGACATTAGGAATAATAATCAATTGAATGCATTGGCTAAGCATATTTCTATCCACAATGATCATGGCTTTGAATTTAGAGTACTTCAAATTATCCCTCAGAGACAGAGAAGGGGAGACTATATGAGCCACTTGGAACGAAAAGAACTGGAGTGGGTTTTCAAACTAAGAGCTCATTACCCACCAGGTCTTAATACTTATGTTTCACTACGCTCTGTGTTAAAGTCCCGTAGATGAAGCTACAATTCAACAGTTATTAGTGTTCTACTTATGTTCATCAAAATACAAATATTATATACATATACTTATATCTTTTTAAAAAAAAATTTCATGTTTAGCTATGGTATAGTATTTTACTCTATTAATATACATTAAATTGAGTTTTATGTTTAGGTTTGTACACAAAATATAATATATGTATATTTATATTTATAGTTGTTTGTTTACATTTGTTTATATATTTACATGTTTTAGAGAGGAGTTTTTATCATTATACCACTATTAATGCTGTTTATATGTCTGTTTTAAATAGTATGAAAATTTTTGTTGCTTGAAGGAAGTGAAGCTACTAATGTTTGTTTGAACAAAGGGTTAATTTTATGTACAGCGCTCATTGGAGGGTTTGAATTAATTAGACAGCTTGGTCACACTTAAATAAGGTTGATTTATTTTATTTTGTGATCTGAAGAAGCGTAGCGATACGCAAAAGCGCTCATCTCTGTTTTATACATAATAAATGCATTGGATTTTATAACTGCTTCCGCTTTTCCTGTGTTGGGACTGTACGTGTGTTTTCTGTCTATTCACCTATTTCGTAACGGACAGTCTCTTTTGGCGTGGTGATCTTTGTTGAGTTTTTACTATTGCAATGGTGTAGTGTTCTAATCTGTCTATGTTTTGCGTCGGCTGTTGACATAAAGCTGGAGGTAGTAGAGAGAGAAAGAATTGTTGAGGTACTTAAGGGAAGAAAGTGGCTCATGTCTATGGAGGCTGGACACAGAGTAGCAGTTTTCATAGGGATCTTGTGGAATAGTTTCTGTTCCTTGGGTCTTGCACAAGGGAACAGCTCGTCACATTGTGTTTGTAGTTGATTAATAGGGCTGTCATTGTTGTAACACTAGGATTTTCTTTTGGAGGTAGACTGGGGGGGCATTTTAGCTGTGAGTGGCTTTTGGCGGGCTGTGAGTTTTCTTGTTAACAGGTGCCCCCTGTGCATGCATGCTGCAACAGTAACCTTCACACATGAGTTAGTATGCCTCTTATTTATTTTATTTATTATTTATTTATTTAACATTTGTTTACCGGGAAAGTCTGACTGGACACAGGTCCTTTTTCAGCAGAGGCCCGGGGAGAAAAGCTCCATGAGTAACAGTACATTTTCATGCCCACATTACAACAACCAATAAAGCATAAAGTAAACAAAATGTTGTATACATAAGAACATACAAATTTGTTCCATCTTGACAACAAAACCTGGGCTTTGAACATAGCTAGAACTATTTGTAGGTATGACTTATGTCAAGATATAAGGTTAAGACAGGTCAGCAGGAGCAAAGGATTAAACACCGGGGAGAACTTGGATATGTTTTGGGTATACTGTGATGTATCAGAGCACTCATGAGGGGTTAGTACAGGAACATAGCCACTCATTTTTTAGATAAGCTTTAAGTGATAGCTTAAAGTGGTTAGTGGATGAGATTGAGAGAATGGAGTTAGGAAGGGAGTGCCATATACGAGATATATAGTTGGAAAATAAAGATTCTCCTGCAAGGTTCTTGGCCTTGGAGACGGTGAGTAAGTTCTTGTTGTTAGAGCAAAGTGGTCTGCTGGAACTGCAAGGAAGGTAGAGATTTTTGTAGTGCAGGGGTTCTAGTTGGTTGTGTTACAATTTTGTGAGTTAGAGAATGTTGGTTGTAAAGAATAATGTTGGGAAGCTCAAGCCAGTCTAGTATCCTTAAAGCTGTACAATGATGTGTTCTATATGGGCAGTCATATGCAAACTTAGCAATTTTATTATAACATGCTTCTAGCTTAGATAAGTCAGTTTTCCTTAAATTAGTTAAAATTGGAGAGGCATAGAGTAGAGTGGAGAGTAGATAGGTTTGTGCTAATGTAATTTGGGCCATTGTGGTCAGGAACCATTTGTGCCTATATAGACTTCCAAGTTTCTCATGGACTTTTTTAATAGTTAGGGAGACATGCAAGTCAAATTTTAGATATTGTATAGTTCCACTCCAAGAAGCTTTGTATGGGTTGTTGGAGAGATCACAGTATTGTCTTTGGCAATTGTGTTAAATGTTGGGCATGAGATATATGTCTTGTTAGGTTTGAAGAGTAATAATTTCGTTTTGTTTGGCTTCAGGATTAGATGGGCATTGGCTAACCATGTTTCAACAGAAGTGAAAGATTCCTGAGTTTGAGAATGAAGAGTTGATAGAGAAGTGGCAGAACAGGTAAGTGTTGAATCATCTGCATAGTGTATTATAGAACAATGTGGAGTAGCTGTGTGTAGATTTAGTAAAGAGGGAGAAAAGGAGAGGGCCTAAGATAGATCCTTGGGGGACACCAATGGATAAAGGAAGGCATGAATATAGGTCACCCTGCCATAGAACAGATTGTTGATGGCCAGATAAGTAGTTATGAAACGATGCTGTGGCAGATGGTGAGAAGGATAGTTCAGTTAGTACATCTATTAGTTTGGAATGGGAGACCATATCAAAAGCTTTTGATAGGTCTAGAAAGATGGCAGATACAAATTTGTTGTTGTTCCTGTGATGGTTTATGGTATTAGTGAAGGATAAGAGAGCTGTAGTGGTGTTATGTGATGGGGATGTTCACAGAATGTCTAGAGTTGTGCCTCATAGTTGGGTCCGTTTTCATAAAATTGTGGTTTTCATCTAAATTAGTGGCAAATCATTACACTGCAGTTCAGAAATAATGACGGACATTGGAGTTCAGACTATAGACTCTTCCAGAGATTCACATTAATGAAAAACTGTTATTTCATTTGACAAATGGTGGAAGTGTTTAGGGAAATACTGGAAGCAGCAATAAGCTATCTAAACAATTGTATTATTCATATATTCACAACTTGCCATTCAAATGGAAAATCCCCATTCCCATTTAGTTTTTCCTCACTACAAATTGCCTTCCTTCCAGTCCTTCTCCAAGAGTGCCACATGCAAATTAAGATATTTACATAGTAAATCTGTTTGCAGTTGGTGTGTTCAGTCTTTGTAAACACCATTTTGTGTAAGTTGTGTATTTCTCCTGATATTCATCATATTTGTTGCACTGTATAGAGTTTCTGGTTGAGGCAAGTTAGTGAATAAGGGAGATATGGCCATAGCTAGGACACTCATTCTAACCACAAGGTTTTTAAAACCTGTTAGTTTAACACTAGTCAGCTTAACATGAGCCTTCTCACCCCACGACTAGAAACTATGGCTTAGAGCTACAGCACTGACTTGCAGAAAGTATTATTTCAAGTGTAGCATTCAAAATGTTTCTTAAACTGCTGCATCAGAGGTTGCAATTAAAGAAAAATTAAAGAAGCAAACTGGTGCTCCTGTCAATACTTTTCAGAAAAATAGGCAGTAATAGGTGATGTTGTATCCATATGAAACAAATCTACCTAATTTACATAGTTCCCTAACACTTTCAAAGGCAAACAAGTTAATTTTACAGATCCTTAAAATCCACTTAAATCATTGCCATTCAAATAACTGCCTAAATTTAATTTTATGGGAATGGGGAGTTATGGTAGCACTACCTATCATCTCCATTGATCATAAATTGGGATTAAAGTAAAAAATAATGAGGCGATTGAGCAAAACTGGGGACAGTTAAAATATCTTCTTTTAATTGTTTATATAAAATATTTATAGATGTCTAATTGGTAACATCTCTGCATCTAAATGTCACTCTCTGGTTATTTAACATCATTAACAAAGACATTGGGAACCTCCAAACACTTGACCCGACCCAGTTCAGCTTTGTTAAGGGCAGATCATGCCTACTAAACCTGGTTGACGTCTTTGAGACAGTCACCAAGGCCATCGACGAGGGAAAGGTGGTTCACACAGCCTACCTTGATCTCACCAAGGCGTTCGACACCATTCCTCACTCAGGTATTATAGAAAAACTCACCAGCCTGAACATAAACCCCTACATCACAAGATGGGTTGCCAACTGGCTTACAGACAGAACTCACACGGTAAGAAAAGCAGGCTCCAGGTCCAACTCTAAAGCAGTCACAAGTGGTGTCCCGCAAGGCTCGGTTCTGGGACCCCTACTGTTCGGCATATATTTCTCAGAAGTACAGGCAAACACAGGAGGACTATGGCTAACCAAGTTCACCGATGACTGAAAACTGGGAGCCATAATTGACTCTCCGGCTGACACGGACATCTTTCAAAAAGGCCTTACTGAGACAGACACCTGGTGTCAAAGTCATGACCTCAAGCTAAATGCCAAAAAATGCATAGTCATCCCATTTGGGAAAAACAAAACACCCACAAATTACCACATAGGCGGCAGCCCCCTTAATACAGAAGAGGTAATAAGAGATCTGGGGACCCAAGTAGATAGTAATCTCTCCTTTGACAATCATATTGCCAAAGTAGTTAGGAAATCCTTCTATGTGGCCCATCTAATTACTAAGGGATTCGCATTTAGAAATAAAGAGGTTATAGTGCCCCTCTACTCATCACTCATCAGACCCATCATAGAGTACAATGCCCCATTTGGGATGTACCTCACAAGACACTTCCAACAGCTGGAAAGACTAGAAAAGCACCTCACCAAGAGGATTACTGGCCTCAAACATATTTTCTATGCAGTCCAACTGAAAAAACTCCAGCTGTACTCAGTGGCATATCGCTTACTCAGAGGTGATCTCTGCCTGA
Source organism: Protopterus annectens (assembly GCF_019279795.1). Lineage (NCBI taxonomy): Eukaryota > Metazoa > Chordata > Ceratodontiformes > Protopteridae > Protopterus > Protopterus annectens. The sequence goes on along the minus strand of NC_056732.1, from coordinate 1,402,819,984 downwards.
CTTACAAAGCCATGTCCAACTCAGAATTGATGGACATGCTCCACCTAAAGAAATCCAAGTCACTGCGAGCCACGTGCTCTAGTGAGCTAAACCTCGCAACAACAATAAATAGAACATGCTGGAGGGATAGATTCCTGTCACAGAGACTCCCCATGCTTTGGAACAAAATTCCTAACTACATTAGGCAGAGCACCTCACTAACACTCTTCAAGAAGAACCTTGAAAAGTGGATGGGTAACAGAAAATACACCCCTGGGATCACTTCATTGGCTCTGCTTGACAGAGGCTCAGTTAATTAATCAATGGGGCGGCGAAAGCTGACACACTCTGGCTAGGCTTAAAAATGCCCTCGGGCAGATAGCCTAGTACCTACCTATGAACCTATGAACCTATTTTGTCCTGATTTTCTGGTTGGTGTCTGTGTGGGGGTATGTTTTCTGTGTGTTTGTAGGTTTACTCCAAGGAATCTGTGCTCTACCCATTAACCTATTGGTTGATAGTCTGCAGTATGAGATTGCCCAGTATGCTATACAGTTTCACAGATTTCTTTCCATATTCCCTTCAACCATTCATGTTTGGTTTTCATAAGGTTGTGGAATTTTGGCAAATTATTGGTGAATCATTGAAGGCTACAGTTAGAGAAACAATGACAGGTATTTGAGTTTAGACTTCGTACCTTTCAGGAGGTTCAGCAAGTGTGCCTGCACTGATGGTTGGTGGGTATGTAACATACCTGGGTACAGATTTTCACAGAATGTCCAGATTTTGAGGTTGGCTAGTTTGGACAACTGGATTAGTAAAATGGAAGGCCATCCACTACGTGTCATCTTCCTTTGAAATCGGCCTTTTGTTACATGTTAATTACATCATTGGATGTGGGGTATGTGCAGAATGTCCAGATTTGCCCTCATTTTGGTCTGTTTCTCATTACATTGTGGTTATTTGGTGAATTACTGACAAATCATTAAGCTTGAAGTTAGAAATGATGTCACTGATTTACAGCTTTGGCCAGGTGTTTTGTTCTAGGAAGTAGTTATGGCTGGCTCACACTTTTTGCTACTATTTACAGGAAGCAGACATTGCTTCTGCCCAGATGAGGCAGAATGGACAGATTTTGTTTTTCATATTTCAAATAAAATCGCATCTTCTTAGTACCTGATTATGCCCTTGTATCATATAACCCTACCCACACTGCTATTAACTTCCCAAACTCCTCTCTGATCACATGCTGGATCTCTGATCCCCTGTAGGCTTGGTCATCTGAAAGGGTACTTTTAACTGTAGAATCTTAGTTGATATGTTTTCTTCTCTTACCAATGAATAACCGACATTGTCTTTTTACCTATGTTCTCTATCTTCTTTTACCTGGAGTGTTTCATTAATTTCTTGTTATATTACTATGCTCAGCATATATGATAAAACCTGTTTTGTGTAGTATTCCGGATGTACTGTAACTGACATTGTCTTTTTACCTATGTTCTATATCTTCTTTTACCTGGAGTGTTTTATTAATTTCTTGTTATATTACTATGCTCAGCATACATGATGTAACGTGTTTTGTGTAGCACGCTGGATGTATTGTAACTGACATTGTCTTTTAGCTACGTTCTATATCTTCTTTTACCTGGAGTGTTTAATTTCTTGCTATATTACTATGCTCAGCATACATGATGTAACCTGTTTTGTGTAGCATGCTGGATGTATTGTAACTGACATTGTCTTTTACCTGTGTTCTATATCTTTTTACCTGGAGTGTTTTATTAATTTCTTGTTATATTACTATGTTCAGCATACATGATGAAACCTGTTTTGTGTATTATGCTGGATGTACTGTATTTGTATAACTTGATGCCGGAGCTTTTCTCCCCAGGCCTCTGCTGAAAATGGAAGTGGTCCAATCAGAATTTCCCAGTTAACAAATGTAAAATTTCTTTAAACTGGGGAGGGTTCTCAAATGGAGTCCCTAGATTTGACGGGTATCTTAATGTATATGTTAAGGGGGAGGCATAGTGATAATGTGTTGAGGGGTCTGCACGTGTTTGTCTCTTGTGGGAATGAGTGGTTGAGTGAAGACGGTGTTTTTTTCTGTGGTGGGAGGTGTCACTACTACATGTATGCTTATCAGCTAAGACTCAGTGTAAGTTTGGTAATGTTATGAGGGGTTATATTTGTTAAAGCCTCCTCTTTTACACAGATGTTGTCACAGGTTCAATAATCTGCTGTATTGGCAGAAGTATGGAATGGTTTAATTTTTCTTTACCCTGATTATTGTCTTTCCTTCCATCTCTAAGATGAGGAATGCTGCCACTTATAATGAGGTACACATGGGTAAGATGGAACATTTTCTAATGGCTCACTAACAGCTTTACTGAGGAAGCTCATAGGATGGTTAAAATGTGATAATTTTATTTATAGAACAGGCCTTTTAATGGAATAATGATTCTCTTCTATTTACCATTGATATCAATTCAATTGTTACCATGGAATGTGTGACGGACTTTTTTAAGACCCCAAATGAGGAACATTCCTCAAGATGAGGTACACTTGAGAGGTATGGGTATGTTATGGAGGTATTTTACTCCTTGTTTAAGCATCTTAACTTTCATTGTGGTGTACATGTTGCTGTTACAGACGCTTGTAGAACAAAGCAGCACATGGGCAGAAGCTGCAAAGGTCACACTTTCTAACAGATAAATATGTAGTTTTGTTTATACTTTCAATTTGAGTAAGAGTGATTGTGTGGGGATACTCTTGTAGTGCTTGTTTTAGAAATGTTCCCAAGACTGTTTTGGGAAATAAGTTAATTTGGCCCATATAGTGCTCCATAGGTTTTTGTATAGAAATCACGAGGTGAGCCAGGTATTTTGATATTTAAATTATCCCCTCATACACAGTGTTTAGCTCTCACATACTCGAGTTGGTAGTGGACTTTACACAGTTGATGAACAAGGTAGGCCCTTGGAGGCACCTAATGTCATTAAGACGTTTTGGTTTATGTGTCTGTAGAGGATTTACAGTTTTCTTTTCTTTTGCAGATGGGAAAGTGCAGAATAGGCATCAGTCAGTGGCCTGAAGGAAGTGAATTTGAAATATGATGGATTCTGCTGGGGTGGATGTTCCTGCCACTGGAGTAGTGCACACTGTGGTCACAGGTAATCCTATTTTTCTCAGTAAAGTACATCAGAGTGGGGTATGGGAGTAGCATGGGGACAGGTGAAGATGAGATACATAAGGGGGAGGGTGAAGCAGGTTTGAATATCATTTATGGTGAGTTTGGGGTTGTCCACAGGAGGGGTAGAGTCACAACAACATGAGGTTGGGTCGCATTGTGCGGGCATGATACTTGGGTTTGAGTTTTTCTGTGACAAGGCTATGCAGATGGATTGTTCAGTGGCCAGTGTTACTTTGGGAGTTTAGCACTGTTCTTCATTGGATTTGTCAGAAGTGGGTGGGACTTTAAGACTAGATGAAGGGTTTGACAGAGCATTGCAAGGTATGCGTGCATGTTGGGGTGTGAGGAACTGGTTTATATCATTTACGGTCCAAGAAAGGCATTGTTTCGGGGGTTGCTAGTGGATGCAGGCCATGTATGATTTACCTGGGGGAAAAAAGAAAAAAAAAATTTGAGGGGTTACGTTTTAGGACAAGGGTGGATTAATGATGTCATGGAGCTCATTGGGCACCTAAAGATGGCATATTTTGGGGTGAATGGTTTTGGCTTGCTGGCTGGCAGGATGGAAGGATGTTTGGAGTAGGGATGTACAGCATGGAAGGATGTTTGGAGGAGGAATGTTACTGTCTGGAGTTAGTTTCAGTTTGTCTGGCGTTGAAGGTTTAGTAGGAGAAGTTGTGGATAAAACGATTAACGTTCATTGGGGCATTAGGGCAGTCATAAGAGCCCTTGGTGTTGTCAGGCGAGGTGTGTCAGGTTGGCTTGGAATGATTAGATGTGGTGCAGGATTCCAGGGTAGCTTTTGATAGGCAGGTATATGGTAGGCCACTACAAGACTTTGTTAAATTGTGATTAGGCTTGGAACAAGGTAAGGCAGTTCAGTTGGTCATGGTGGATTTAGTTCTAATTAGTATAGTTGTACAGGTGACAAGGTTATATGACTTTACTAAATCTGGGATGGTTGTGGTAGGTTTGATAGTGTTAAGACTAACAGACTACTGCTATTGACAAGATAAGTTTTGTTGTGTGGGTTGGTATTGGTAAATGGAGGTTCATTGGGTTACAGTCTGGAGAGTATTGGCTTTATGGAGTATTGAATTCATTATGAGAGTGGTGCTTTGGTCAGCAAATGCTATGTTGGTCATTGAATGTTTTTGCTTTATATTAGATAGTGGGTACAGTGGCTGAAATACTATTAAATCAATCTGTTGGAAAGAAAATCTCATTTTGGTCATTATTATATCCTTTGGGTGGTAAAAGGATGCTGCAGTTAGGCAAGATGGCATGCAGTTGGGCTTGCTTTGTTTAATGGCGTTGGGCTTTTTAGTGTTTTGATGGTACATTTGGCAGGTAATGACCTGGGAATAATTATAAAGCTGCCATTGGTAGTTAAGATAAGTGAAGATATCCTTGATTTAGAGAGATTTTACAAGGGTATGGGTATTACTTTGGCGCTGGAGAAGGATCATCAGTTTAACTGGTTGCTTTGGGTATTTATATGATAGGGCTTTGGGATATTGATGACAGGGATCCAGTTGGTTCAGAGAGGATGGAGTACACAGAATGACGTTTGGCTTCAACCTTTTTAATGTATGGTTAGATTTGCTTTAGAAGGTTTTATTGGAAGTTTTGGTATAAAAGAGGGGGGACAGCCTGGTCAGGTTGGTGGGTGGAGAATATGGGCAGGCTAGTCCTTCTTCTGTGCCCCTCTGGTGTTGGATGTTCATTTCAAGGAGTTGGGAAATGAAAGTGAGCAGTTGGATGCTGCTTGATACATAAAAGTAAGCGAGTGGAGGCAATGATGCTGCTTATTTGGTTGGATTTTTAATCCAATAAGTGGGAAATGAAAGTGAGCAAAAGAAAACTGCTTGATAAGTAAAATAAGGAAGTGAGGGTAAGGTCACTGCTTATTTGGTCAGGGTGATTGAGGTCACACTGCCCTAGTTAAGAGTTATCTGGATGTTTATGCTGTGATTAATAAATTGGTCAATAAAGTTATGTTTATGGACGTTTAATAAAGGTTGTCAAATGACATTTGGTGTGATGTCTTTTTATTGAAGGGGAAAGGGACAAACTGGCCTGTAGTGAGGTTGTCTGTAGACATCAGAAAGTGGATAGGTAAGTGCCCAGATTTTACTTATAAAAGATGCAATAATTTAAGACAGATGTTATGTTTTACGGACTGGAAAAATAAAAAAAGTTAAATAACAGTGAGCTAAATAAAAAGTAACAGTTCCATGTAATAACTGTTCCTTTTCTAAACGTATTATAAAGGAAATTGTTTTTGTGAAACAGAAAGTATATGATTTTAAATGTTATGCTATATGCTCAATTGAAAATATAGTTTATCAAGCAGTGTATGCCTGCTTGAGGTTTTATGCAGGCGAAAGTAATGCAAAACGAAACTGCCAGAGCATTTATCTGACATGAGTGGTAGTTACTAATGTCTTCATGAGACATGCTAAAGAAAGGGGACGTGACCACACTTTTAAATGTTGAACTTTCCAAAAAATATAGATTTTTTCTAACATAAGAACTAGCTATATCTAATTTGATACTGAATTGGTTGAAAATAAATGGCTTACACATTTAAATGCTGATAAAGAAAGGAGTTTAAATGCATCTATCAGTAACAAACCAGTTTAACAATGACAAGGAAAAGTGAATTCAGTAATGTCAAGTATACTTTTTCATATATTTTTGAATGCATATTTCTCAATGTGTATAGTTTTCATTTTAATATTTTGTATTTGTTAAATGATGTAACTTGTATTCTGGAATGTCTTTAAACGTTGAATAATAATGATGTTTTAGTTAAGGCACTGAGAAAAGGCTTTGCCTGAAAGCTTTGCTGTGCATACATGTGACTTTTTACTAATAAATTTTATATTTTGGGGGTTTGAAGCTTTTGTCTGTATTTTTAAAGCACCCATGGAGAAATCGATCAAACATTAAAAGTGAATACAAAATTCTGGCTAAAAAAACAGCAAAATGATGCTACAGACAAAAGGAATGTGAAATTGTTGGTGTACAAGAAGGAATAACCAGGTTTGAAGTTCACAGACAAAAACAATAAAATATCCTAGCAATAAAATGGGCAGAAAGCATAGTTGAAGAAAGGTACATCACTTCTTCTCTTAATACTATAGAACTTTCACTATGTTTGGGCCTGATTATGTCAGCAAGTATGTATAAAGTCCCAAGAGCATGGATCCATACATATAGTCAATTTATGGTGGCCCATACCTCCTTCAGAATGAGGGATCTATAATCCTGATGAACACTGTTTTTATATATTATTTGGTTTGCATGAAGTATTTTTCTTATTTTCTTGTCTAACTGGTTCAATGCTTTTGTGGATATATATATATATATATATATATATATATATATATATATGGATCTAGGATGTTTGCTCGACTGAGCAAACGACCAAAATCCAAACAGCCGGGCATACTTAAGCAAAAGTGCTTTTCACCGAAGAAGCACTTTTGCATAAGTATGACTGTTGCCGAGGCTGTACTACGGTGCAGGTAAGGGAAATTTCCCTTTTCCCCACTGTAGTGTGGTCTCCGAGGGAGAATATTAAAGTTGGGGCGGTGGAGGGCACAGCCCCCCCATGGGGGCTAAACTGTAAACGTGGTGTTTTTTTTTATTTTGTTACATGCTTTAACAAAAGCCCTTTTTCGATAAAAGCACTTTCGTTAAAGTGTGTTCGGGTTTTATGGATTCGGACATTTGCTCAGTCGAGCAAACGTCCTAGATATATATATATATATATATATATATATATATATATATATATATATATATATATGTAAAGCATTTTTAATAAGAAAATTAAAACTTTCTCTAATGGGATTATTTCTAAGTAACATCCATTAACTATACAGAATTGCAACAAGTATGCAGTCGGATTATCAAACGTGGAATGAAGAGTTAACTCCAACCCTTCATTATAAGATTATTGTTAATGACCGAATAAGGTCACAATCATAGAATTGCAGATGTTTTTAACAAGCTAAGAAAAAATGTTTTAAAAATGTTTTAAATAAACCACAAAGACCTCTTAGACAAAGTTCACATAATAAATACCCTCAGCAGTCCCAAATGCACGTCAACACATAGAGCTACATTTCATTGAGCCTCTACCTCTAAGCCCATAAGGCAAGTCACCACATAAACCAGCATTCTAGTCATTGGAGACTCTATTGTGAGACACACTGGTGTCCCTCTCACCAGGCTGAGTAAGGAGAAAGTTATGGTCAGTTGCCTATCAGGGGCTAGGATCCACCACATTACGCATGCACTTAGGTCATCGGATCACAATTACCAATATGACTCAGTCAGAGTCCGTGTGGGAGTAAATGACCTGAGATGCACCTCCGTAGACTATATAAAGAGAGACATCATAGAGCTTTTGGAATATGTGTCTCAGGCTGGTATGAGCCTAGCATTGAGTAGCATTTTACCTTCTCCAGGAATGATGCCACAGTGCGAACAAAAGATGATTGAATTTAATAATTGGCTAAGTTTCTGGTGTCATTCTAAGGGGGTGCAATATTTGTTAGCATGGAAGGAAATGGTCAGCAGACCACGCTGCTTTGCCAGGGATGGTCTACACCTCTCCCCTCTAGGCTTTTGAATATTAGCTAAAACATTGTCTTCCCCCATAGTGCCTTTTTTTAGGCAATGCCAAACTGAAAGTACTTCCGACATAGCAAATCAAAACCATGAAAATCTAACGGTATTAATGCTCAATGCTAGAAGCCTAAACAAAAAACTCCACTCCCTGGAAGCTCTCTTTACCCTAGAGAATGCTGATGTCTGTGTAGTCTCAGAGATGTGGTTTAAAGCCACGGACAGCACACCAACAGTGCAGGGTTATAACGACTTCCACACATTTAGACCAGCTACTTCACAGGCAGGGACTAAAGGTAGAGGTGCCTCTATTTACATCAAAAATAAATATACTTAGGGGCGGAGCCTAGATGGCCAACTGAGAGCAGTGAATTAATTTTGAGAGCTCCATAAACTAATGCAATAATATAAGAAAAATTTATTATTTTCAAGTTTAAAACATCAGAAATCTATAGATAAACTGCTAAACTACATAAATATCAATTTTGGTGGAGATATACAAAAACGTTCCTGTCAAGTAACTTGGAGATATATTAAGTCACTGAATATGAACAACTCAGGGAATTCTCATCCAGATGCTGCTTTGAAAAAAGAATTGCAATTGATGACATCTGCATTACAGGAACTATCTTTGATGATGGATGACTTTAAAAATGACTTAGAAAACCTCAACTTAAATTCTCAAAAACAGACTGATACTCTTAAGAAACTATTACATCAACACCATACAAAAATAACAAATATAGAGACTTCTATAAATGACACTGAAGTTGCAACTCAAAGAGGAAGAATCCCAAAAACAATTTCTGCTTAAACAGACTACATGGCTGCTTAACAAAATAGATGACTTAGAAAACAGGGAAAGGAGAAACAACATAAGGATCTTTGGTCTGCCTGAAAACACTGAAGGGGAAGACATTATTTCATTCTTAACCTGGATTCCTGAATTTTTAGACTTCAAAGAGGGACTTTCATTTGGAATTGAAAGGGTGCATAGAGCACTGAGGAAACCTGCTTCTAACTCAACAAATACTCCACCTAGATCCATAGTTATAAAATTTATTTCATTTCTGCACAAGGAACTAATATTAAAATCTGCTTGGAGAAAATCAGCCTTAAAATACAATCAAAGCCTGATAAGGTTTGACAATGATCATTCTTCCAGAATACTAGAACAAAGGAAAAAAGTCTGGCAAATAATAAAACTGTTGAAACAAAACAACATTAAAGCACAGCTGGCCTTTCCAGCCAAGATAAAAGTATTTTTTTGCCAATGAGATAAGAACCTTTAATGACTTAGAAGAAGCTACTATATTCATCAAAAACAACAACATAGTGTCTATCCCAGAAGAAATGGAATGGATGGCCCCTACTCTTAAAAGAATAAAAGAAACAAATCATTGGACTGATGCTAGAAAAAAGAAACAAAAAACTAATTCCAAGATAGCCGTCCCAAAAAATAACTGTTACAGCTACATCTCTCAAAGTATCAACTGATATGGTACATCACTTGTCATCTGTTCTTATTTAAAGAAAAGGAGGGTTTCTTAAACAACTGAGAAACAGTAATTATTTATTCAGAATGTTCAAAGAGTCCAATAATGTTTCACAAACAAAGGTAGGTCAAGATGGGTTACTATTTACATTATATATGGTGCTGCGGTAGCGTTGTCGCCTCGCAGTTAGACATTGCCCGTTCGATTCTCAGTTAGAGTGTCTTCTGTGTGGCGACATGCGTGAATGGGCATTCCTTCGTTGAAGGTTGTGCATTAGGCCCGGCAAGCCAGCACGTAAAAACCTACTGCCAATCATTAGCGGACCGTAGTTCTGCTGTGGCGACCCCTAACCGGGAAAAGCCGAAAGACACAAACAATAAGCCAAACAAAGCAACATATAATACAAACATAGACGTTTCTATTCCCCTACTTGAACTCAGTGAATACTTATCTTGTTCATTTTTCATTGATTTTACTTATAATAATTTAAGTAATTAATTAGCTAATTCAACAAGGTACCATTCATCACTCAAATGTAACAAATTAACATCATATATAATAGCAGTAACAGTGTTTTGAAAAAAAAATGCTGTCATGGAGACTAATGCCTTCTTCAATTAAAGTATAATTTAGAAATGTTATGTACATCCTGGTTAAATAATAGTAGCTCTTAGCACAAATGTCATCATTATTTTGTCTAAATATAGTTAATATCAATTATGGCAGGTATCACAGCTACGAGTGATGTTTGATCAATCCTGATATGGTGTGCGTGGATGCAGCTGTGTCTGGCAGCTAGTACAAATGTCATTATTATTCTGTCTAAACATAGTTAATATCAGTTATGGCAGGTATCATAGCTTCAAGTGCTGTTTGATCAAGCTTGACATGGTGTGTGTGTGGATGCAGCTGTGTCTGGCAACTGTTGTATGTTACCGTTTTTGTCTCCAGGAGGCTGTGGGTTGTGGCTTGTGATCGAGGTTTACTGATGCTTGTGTATTAGGAAGAGACATTTGGTGTTTTAGCCTGGATCCAGGGGAAGGGGGTGGATAAAACTGTGATTTGGGATATTTTGGAAGAGAATAGTTTGTTTATACATCCACTGAGTGAGAGGTGGGAAGGCTGGGAGAATATGCTATCTCTTGTTGTGGCAGCTTGTTGGAAGGTTTTTTTTTTTTAGATCTGTTTTCTCTCCATTCTTTTCCTGGCTGCTGCCTCACTGAAAGGGAGGGAATTTAGGCTTGAAGTTGCAGTGAAATTAAACTTTGCTTCAGGTGCATTGTGAGCCTCTGGTATGCAGTATACAGACACACTAACAGAAACAGATGCTCCCAGGTTGCTATGTTAATGGAGATAGAGTGACAATAATGCTTAATGGCTCTGAGGAGCCTCCAAGATGATTCTCAGCAATGAAGTTTTTGGTTTAAAAAAAAAAATATATATATATATATATATATATATATATATATATATATATATATATATCTAGTGAAAGGGCTGTTTTAAACCACATGTACACATATTGCTGGTCTCCCAACACTTCATTTAGCTCATGAAGTTGATTCTTGATAATAAAAATAAATAAATAATAAGTGCAATGTTATATTTAAAATGTATTTTAGTCCAAACATATTAAGGACTTACATAAGAGTGGAAGTCTGAGCTATTGTGAAAGACTAAGAGCACTTGGTCTTGTGCAGTACTCTTTGCAGTGGTCTGGGAGGTGAGCTTGCTCAGACGTGTTGGGCATATGGGGATAGCTGATTCTAGGGGTGTTTGGGGTTGCCGGGAACTGCTAGAGAGTTATCAGATTTCCTTTGTGGAAATTTCTGTGGGAATGGAAGGTGTGTTGAGTGGTTCACTGGCAGAGTGGCCACTGCATGGAATAGGCTGGTAAAATGGAACAGGACAAATATTGGTTTGGATATTTTAAGAACAGCCTAGAAACACACCACGTGAATTAGTGAATGGTATTCTGGCAAAACTGCATGGGCATTGTTGCCCATGCTTGAAGTATTGACATATGTGTGTGTGTATGTAAGGATGGAAATATAACAAATAAGAAACTAGAAGGGTCTCATAATTTAAAGTCTAAGGACTGTATAAATATGCTTGGAAGGAGCAAATAATAAGAATAAGCATTACAGCTTTTGGCCTCTCAAATAACTATGCAACAGCCAAAAAAAAAAACACAATAGTTATGTAATGTATGATTTTAGTAAACCTAGACATAAAATCTATAATCATCACATAAGATGAAGCAGTCTGCTGAATTTAGATATTAAAGACAGGATTTAATAACATGGTCTTGTGTATAATAACACTACTGTTTTAACTTGTCATAAATGATATACACTACACTGAACATCAAGGGGAAGCATGATGATTTTCTTATATAAGTAAATATGCATAACAAGCTGTATAATTGCTTTAATATGAATTGTAGTTTTTATAACCCTTCTTGACCATATATAATACTTAAGTGGTTACCAAGGTAACTAGTGTTTTATACATGACATCAAACTGACAAAGTTGTTCAAGAGAAACAATAGAAGACTGAACTTGAAATGCCACAGAATGTAACAATCATATTCTGAACAAATAGTATTAATTTGACAATAGACACTTAGTTTAATAACATGGGCTTGTGTAAAATAACATTACTGTTTTAACTTGTCATAAATGATATACACTATATTGAACATCAAGGGGAAGCATGATGATTTTCTCATATAAGTAAATGTGCATAACAAGTCATATAATTGCTTTAACTTGAATTGTGGTTTTGTGACCCATCTTGACCATACATAATACTTAAGCTGTTACCAAGGTAACTAATGTTTTATACCTGACATCAAACTGACAAAGTTGTTCAAGGGAAACAATAGAAGCCTGAACTAGGAATGTCACAGAATGTAACAATCACATTCTGAACAAATAGTATTAAATTGACAATAATCACTCAGTTTAACCTCTGCTGATTATACAAAATAGAATATTTATGAATATGGAAAGGAATTTGTAATCATTAATCACAATAAATGAATTTGTTGTTTTTAACTTATAATTTCACTCATTTTATAATAAGAAATGACAACTATTAAAATCCTTATGTGTAGGAAATGGGAGAGGGATGCACTGATAATTAAAATGCACTAACTTTCATCAATGTTCACATAAAACAAACTTGATGCTTTATGTAAGTTAGCAACAAACAGAGTGATTACTTAAATGCTGGCAAACAATGAAATATAACTTCTGATATGTCCAGTAAAATACATTGTATTATAAACATTAGGTATAAATATTATTACCATCTATTTATATTAAGTAATAAGTTTTGAAATACTTCATCAATATGCGTGAATATGTTAAATAACTGTGTGCTATAATCTTTTACTGGGATTTTATATATGATACAGCCTACTTTACTATGATTGAATTGTCATCTATCTTTCTTGTAAATATTAATTGCTTATACAATAAGTAGACATTTATATTGTATTAGAATTTTCTCTAATCTACAATAGTACTATATCTGTTCAAAATAATATAAATATTGCTTATTCCTATTACAAATATTCTCCATATGATAATTCAATTTATGGAGCTTAGATGTTCTGGATTGTCAAGGTATGTGTGATAATCTGATGGACTTAGGTTTATCCATCAGATTAGGAATGATTTTCATTCCATGGCTAGTGCAGATCTTAATTTTGTTAATATTTATTAATTTAAATTTATTTCACAAAAACAGTTTTAGTACACTTGACTAAAACATTACTTTATTGGTAAACACTCAAAGTATAAAACTGATAATTTCCTTTAAAAGCTCAAACATATACTTTATAGTTTTCAGAGGAAAATGTTTAATAGTCACAAGAAAACAAAAAATACATAGTCTAAATAACCTAAGATGGATTTAACTTTATTATCTTTAAATACCAATGGCTTAAACAATCCTAGCAAGAGATCAAATCTACTGAAATATTTAAAACTGAACAAAGCACAGATTGTGTTCCTTCAAGAAACTAATTTCAAAAACAAATGACAATTACAAATGGAATCCTAAGGAATATATGATATTGGTGTAATCCACTTATAAGACAAAGACAAAAGGGGTAACAATTTTATGGAAAACAAATGTGATCAACCTAGAAATCATTCATAAGTGTGAAGATAAAGAAGGCCTTATGGCATTAGTTGCTGTTGTTGTGTCTTTCGGCTTTTCCCGGTTAGGGGTCGCCACAGTGGAACTCCGGTCCACTAATGATTGGCAGCAGATTTTTACATGCCGAGTTGCCAGCCCTGATGCACAACCTTCAATGAAGGTACGCCCATTCACGCATGTCTCCACACAGAAGACGCTTTAGCTGAGAATCAAGCAGGACAACGTCTTACTGTGAGGCGACAATGCTACCGCAGCACCATAATAGTTAAATATAATAACAGAATATGGACCCTAGCCAATCTATACTGGTTCCCAGGCATTGGAACAGGAACTGTTAAAAACACCTGGATTTCATTTCCAATAATTATAAAGGCAACTTAATATTAGGGGGAGATTTTAACTGTATATTTGATATTTCTAAAACTAAAAATAAAAGACCACTGTGTACATCTGCTGTAGCCAAAGTTTTTAACAAGTGGGTAGAATCATTTCATCTTGTAGATACTTTCATATTCAAAGAAGATAAATCTTTGTTGTTTTCCCATCAAGATCACAGATTTGGTACCCAAACTAGAATACATAAAATATTTGCTGCTCCTGACTTACACTCTAAAATCATTAATTTCTCAATCACTCCCTGCCCCTTTTCAGACCACAATTCATTGACACTAAAACTTCAAAATGGGTACAAACCATTAATCTTTAACTCCAGAATTCCAACATGTTATTGTTTGTCTTTCGGCTTTTCCCAGTTAGGGGTCACCACAGCGGAACTCCGGTCCGCTAATGATTGGCAGTAGATTTTTACGAAATGCTGAGGTGCCAGCTTGACGCTCAACCTTCAATGAAGGCACGCCCATTTACGCACGCATGTCTTTCGAATGCTACACAACCACGGGGAGGACATGCAGACTCCACACAGAAGGTACTCCCAAGCCCAGCCGAGAATCGAATGGGAGAACCTCTTGCTCTGAGGTAACAATGCTACTGCTGTACCTACGCGGCAATTCCAACATATATAACTAAAATTAAAGAGTTCAAACCCTGGTTATTATCTGCATTGCAGTTCTTCTTAGATATTAATTACACCACAGAGATAAATAAAATAATGATATGGGACTCATTAAAAGCTTACATATATGGTAAAACCCTAACTTGGTATAAAAAAAATTAGAGAATGGGATTCTGAATTATTAGATCTACAATCCAAACTTTTGTCAGTAAAAGCTGAAATAAATCTAAATCATTTGGAGATGAAAATGAAAGGAGAAGTATTAAACAATAAATACAACACAATTCTAACACATAAAACTAGTTTAGCTTTAGAAAAACTAAAAATTAATACCTTGGCCACTTCTCCCAAATATCTACATAATTTATCCACAAGAATCAAAATACAATCAAAAGCTAATAACATTAAAAGTACCTTCCATGAAAAGAAAGGGAAAAATGTCTCGGATATAGGTGACATTCTTAATGCCTATAGAAATCACTATATGGAACATTTCCAAAAAGAAAATATACATATTGATCAATTAAATCTAGATGGAAAATGTTCTAATATAAAAAAAATACCAGAAAAATTAAAACTAGATCTGCAAGCACCCACATCCTACAAAGAAATTACAGATACAATAAAAGAGGCTAAAAATAATAAAGATCCAGGTATAAATGGCATAATTATGGAACTGTATACATTTTTTCCTTCAAAGATACTATCTTTCTTCTATTAAAACTCTATTAGAAATTCAGTCACAAGCTTTAATACCACCCTCTTGGAGATATTCCTTAATCACCCCAATTCTAAAGGAAAACAAATCCCCAAACCTCTGTACCTCATATAGACCTATATCATTATTAAATAATGACTATAAGATATTTATGACAATATTAACTAATAGAATGAAAATACCACTATACAAAACAATAAATAATGATCAAACTGGATGTATATATCATAGACACACACACATGACAATATTAAAGGATAATTTCTCTTATAGATTATGTTAATAAAGAAAATAAAGAAACACTCATAATTGGCTTAGATATGGAGAAAGCCTTTGATTCCCTAAATTGGGATTACTTATTCAAAATCCTAATGCTATTTGAATTTCCTACATCTTTTGTTCATCTCCTAAAGAATACATATACAAATAATTTAGTGTATATCAAGTTAGGCCCTTTTACTTCTGAATCTATACATATAACAAAAGGCACTAAACAAGGATGTCCCATGTCACCGATTCTATTTGCTATGGCAATTGAAATGTTGGCAGATTCAATTCATAACAATATACAAATCAAAGGAATAGAGGTTTATGAACAGTACAATTATAAAATAATGCTATTTGCTGATGACATATTACTACCATTATTGAATACAAAAGAGACATTAAAAGAATTAGATATATTAATTGACAAATTTCAAATGACTTCAGGACTCCATTTCAATAAATCAAAATCAATTTTTTTATTTTTAAATAAAAAAAGAAGGGGGATCACATCATAGAGAAACAAGAATCTACCTTAACATATCTAGGAATTGAGTTATGCAATGATAATAATGAATTAGTCTCAAAAAACTACAATAATATCATCAATACAAATAAAATCTCTGTGGAAAAATGGAACAAAATAATATTAACATTTGAAGATAGACTACAGTTAATAAAAATGGTTTTACTGCACAAGATCCTATATATAGCCTTGGCAATACAACTGTTACCAGAAAGGAATATACTTAAAGAAATAAATTCATGTCTAATAAAATTTTTATAGTTTCCCAAAAGAAACAGAATAGCTTTAATACATCATATCAGACCATGGAAACAGGGAGGATTAAACTTTGCTGATATAGAAACATATATAAAAGCATCAATATTTAAAACAATCTCAGATTGGATAAGTCCAAATTACTCTGCAAATTGGAAATAATTACTAACTGTAATATCAATAAATTAATTTGATTTACAAAAAAAAAAATTTCAAATAACAGATAAAAACAATTTACCATGACACATATTATGTATTAGTATGCAATATAACATAACTAAACCCATTAAAACTCATATGATTAATTATTACATTGACTCATTTAGGAAAATTATGAATGCAAATATAGATTTAAAAATCTGGTTTGATCTTTTAACACCATTTATAGTCACAAAGAACTTTCCACATAAAATATATAGAGACATTATTAATTCCTGGGAATAGAAAGGATTTGTTTGCTGGCTCCAATGTATCAAAGAACTAAAAGTTTTAGATATGCAAGTAATAAAAACAACATACAAAATTCCACAACAGGACTGGCTAACTTTACAGAGTATTCTGTTATATTCGCAAGATTTAAGTAGAATAATTAACAATTCTTCATTTAAAGAAATACCTACTTTTACAAAATACATATATGAAATCATATATAATTACTTTGACATGGGAAACAGTATTTCAAAATTTTACAAAATATTGATAAACTATAAAACAACACCTAAAACCTCATATTGGAAATATATAACAAAAGGACACTCAATACAGTTAACTGAAGATATTAAAACAAATATCTTATCAATGAAATATACATCCTTTACACAGTACTGGAAAGTTTTTAATTAGAAATGCTAGCACAGAGCATTCTTAACCCCAGACAGAATCAGGAAAATTAGTTATTCCATAAAAGGAATATGTTAGAGATGTGAGCAAGTACACAATGCAGATTGGAACCACATTTTCTCTGATTGTGTTAAAATTACGGCATTTTGGAATGGTATTAATAACTTTCTACAATCTTTATTTAATGAATCATTTTTTTTAACTAAAGCTCTTGTATTATTAAATGTGAACGAAGGTCCTCATTTGAATAGGTCAACCATGTATCTAGCATGTCCTATGCTTGCAATTTCAAGGAAGTATATAACAAGAAGATGGAATACAAACAGAATACCAACTTTGGAAGACTTATACAGCCTACTGAAGACCACAGCATTATAGGAAATTAAAATTAAAGAACTAAGAATGTATCCAAATCCATTTATCAACAACCCTTGGGGAAAAGTCTTATCATTGATTGCCACTATACAATAATTGATCAGGCACTCTATAAAGTAACTTCATACATTAAGAGCTGTTATAGTGTCAGGCTAATGTAAATAGTGTACGTAGTTATTTAAGATGCTATGTATAAATACTATGGAATTCATTCAAATGTATTTGAAAAATAAAAAAAAATTTTGAGGAAAAAAATAAATAAATATACTTCAAGGATGGTCAAACAGGACAGTGCACTTCAACTGCTCCATGTTCAAATCACCATAGGTAAAATCCAATATCAGTTCCTTACAAGCTATAGGTCCCCATCTATGACCCAGGAAACCCATACCATAATTTTAAACTTATTAGAAACACTAACCTTCCAACCCAATACTATATTCATGGGTGACTTTAATTACCCCACTATTAACTGGTAATCCTATATCACATCAAACGTACATGCACAGAGATTCCTGGATTTTGTAAACACAAACTACCTGGACCAGATAGTCAATACACCAACCAGGGGTGCAACCATACTGGATCTGGTCCTCACTAATATAGGAGAGTGCTGCACACCCCCTAATGTAATGCCTTCCCTGGTAAGGTCAGACCACAAAATGGTCTCCTTTGAAGTAAAAATAAAATCTGGACCCCCCAGCTAAACTGGGGATATTCAGGAACTATTCTAAGGCTAACTTCCTACTATTAAGTGAGAACCTGGCAAAATTCCAAGCCCCTATAAACCCTACGAACACTTCTGCCTTTGCAGAACTGTTCACAGAAAACCTATACAAGCATGTTATTAGCTGTATAGAGGCAGCTGTACCCACCAGGAAGAAGTACAGAACTAACTCAAAAAACAAGCCACCCTGGAGGAATCACAAAATCAATCAGATGTATAACAGGAGGAAGAAAATCAAGGCAAAACTTAGGAGGTCCAGCAGCCAGCAGGATAACAACACTCTAATTAAACTAAACAAAGAACTCAGAGGACAAATAAAGTCTAGCAAGGCCAAATTTGAGGTAAGTTTGGCCTCCCAGGCCAAGGACAACCACAAAGCATTCTTTAGCTATGTCTACAGCCTCAAATGCAATACACAATTGTGTGCAGAGCTCATTGTAAATGGAACCACCTATACTGAGCCAGAAGATATAGCAAACCTCCTGGCTGATAAATTTAGCTCCAACTTTACTCCTATCCCCCCCTCAACCTTCCCTCAGGAAATATCATCAAATATAACTCCCCCTACTATCACTAGTAAAAAGGCCCTTAATGCTCTCTCTAAGACCAAGAACACTACATCAATGGGCAAAGACAATATTCCAGGATGCCTTCTAAACAGCATGAAACATGACCTATTAGGGCCTCTGGAATTACTATTTAACTGTAGCCTCCAAACAGGCTTCGTGCCTCATGAACGGAGAAAGGCTACAGTCATCCCTCTGCACAAAGGTGGGCCATCTACAGACCCTGGAAACTATAGACCCATAAGTCTCACTAGTCTTATATGTAAAGCCATGGAAAGAATTATCATGGAGATTATCAATAAAGATATAGTAAACCTCCAGACACTGAACCCAACCCAGTTTGGTTTCGTAAAGGACAGATCATGCCTACTCATCTTGGTGGACTTCTTTTAGAAGGTCACCAAAGCAATGGATGAGGGCTAAATCATTCACACTGCCTACCTTGACCTGGCCAAGACATTTGACACATTACCCCACTCGGTTATTGTTGACAAACTCAAGAGGTAAGGTACAAACCTGTATCTCACCCAGTGGATCACCAACTGGCTCACAGACAGGAATCAGGAAGTTAAAATTCAGGAATCCATAGGTTCATAGGTTCATAGGTAAGTACTAGGCTATCTGCCTGAGGGCATCTATAAGCCTACCGAGAATGTGTTGGCTTTTGCCGCCCCCTTAGATTATTTCCCTGTGCCTCGGTCCAGCAGAGCCACTGCAGTGATCCCCGGGGTATAGGTCCATAAAAAATAAATAGCCCTTGCAGATCTTGAACCCAGGACCCTGTACACTATAGTCATAGTAGTTAACCAGTAAGCCATCACAGCAGTCCACCTCTACAAAGAGGCTGGTCACAAGTGGAGTCCCTCAGTGATCAGTCCTTGGACCACTCCGTTTTGGCATTTACTTTTCAGAAGTCAAGGCCAATGTCAGTGGTCTCTGGCTGATGAAATTTGCAGATGAGTGTAAAGTAGGATTTGTCATTGAATCTCACACTGACACAAATGTTCTCCAGGAGGGGCTGACAAAGACAGACAACTGGTAGCAGACTCATGGACTAAAACTAAATGCCAAGAAATGCATAATAGTATCCTTTGGGAAGTCATCCATCCCTGGTAACTATCATATTGACAACACATCCCTTAGAGTTGACCTAGTAGTCAGGGACTTAGGGACACACATAGATAGTAATCTAGCCTTTGATCATCATGTGTCTACAGTGGTGAGGAGATCATTCTATGTTGCGCAACTTATAAAAAAAGGTATAGCATCTAAGTCCAAGGAAGTCATTGTGCCACTGTATTCAGCATTCATCAGACCTACCATTGAGTATAATGCCCCCTTTGGTATGTACCTATCCAGGCATATCCAGCAACTGGAACGACCACAGAGGTTCCTCACTAAAAGAATACAGGGCATAGGTGATATGTCCTATGCAGACCACCTCAAGGTCATATCCCTGTATTCTGTCTCTTACAGGCTTTTGAGGTGAGATCTATGTCTGACATACAGGGCATTGTCAGACCCCACTCTGATGGACCTCCTGCATATCCACAAAATGAACAAAACCAGAATTACCCATTCTAAAGACTTAAACCTTGCCTGTGATATAAATAGGACCTGCTAGATATGTATCACAGAGACTACCCCATCTATGGAACTAGCTCCCCAGCCATGTGAAGCAGAGTTCCTCCCTAATACAATTCAAGTGCAACTTGGACAACTGGATGGGAAACTGGAAATTCATCCCTGGTTTGGCACCTATGTCTCTGATGCAAACAGGTAACCTGTAAATGGTGCATCTCCCAGGCCCATGCTTACACTTATCAAGGGTATCAGAACTCGTCAGAGATTTGGGATGCATGGCTAGGCTTAAAAAGGCCCTTGTGGTTGTTAGCCTAGTGAACACCTATGAACATATAAACTTATAAAAATTGAACAGGTAGATCATAACAGCAGGCAAGACAGAATGATTAGGAGACTTATAAATCAGAAGAGTGAAAGTGTACTGCAGAGAAATCCAATCAAATATGTCAATGTCTTAGCATACATTGTGATCAATTAGTATTTTTAAAAGCACACAGAAAATATACAGTATGAATCCATGCATTAGCCATAGGCATAAACTGAATAATTATGCAGTGATACAAGATAAGGGACAAAAGATAAATACTCTGAAGAACAGACTTAACCCAAACAGGATTTTTGGATTTTTTACAAACCTAATGGGGAAATAAAAGGAGCAAGTTAGACTGAACAAACTGACAAGAAACAGAAGCAAAGTTGCCTGAAATCGGAGAGTTAGTTGATTTAATGTTATTCAGCAAACAAGGGAAGTTGTAAACGTCTTAATGTTGGCTATTGCCCCCCAGTGCATGTAAACCACCTTAAAATTTTTTTCAAATTATTTGAAGGATATATAATAGTGATGTTACCAGCAGCAGTTAGTCATAATCTTAAGCAGTGCACAGTAGCAGAAAATGGTAATTCATATTTTATTAGTGCTAAGGAATATTATTTAGACATGCTTATCTAGCCTAGTTGACCAAACTAGAAACCCCACAATGAGAAAATGCAAATTAAAATTAACCTGCCATTGTGTATTGTTATAATTCAATTGTTTTAGTTAGAACAGAAGCATCTTAACTTTAAAAAAAACCTCCATTTTTACTTTGTATATCTGGCAGATATGGGTTACTGGTAATAGCTGTGAGATATACTAATCATATGCATCAGAGATATGTGATAACACAATTGTAGTACATTGTATGAATGCAAATTGTGCCACATAATACCAGCAGATGGGGGCAGAAAGCATAAAGTACAGTTAACTTCAGTAGGAGTTAAAATATGCCAGTTGTATAACTAAACAGTGAAACATGACAGAGTATTGTTATGAGGGCACCATTTTAGTTACTCAAGTATAGTGACCCCAAGAGCAAAGTGAATTACCTGAGACCTTGATACGGCATTTTGCAGTTATGCTAAAGTGTTATTTTAAAAAGTTATACTACTGTTATTTTAAAAATAAGTATTTTGTCTTTTTTAAAATAGTACTACTGTATAATGTAATTTATGCTGTCATTCCATGTGGCACAAGTAAGCAGAGATGGCTTAGAAATGCACTATGCATGCCCATACCCTTGTACTTGGCAAGGTATTTACTGCATGTCATTAGAGTTTATATGGTGCTACTCTGTGGCTGTTTAATTCAGACAGAAATCAGTTATTAGCTGCTTGAATGTCATTTTAATATACTCTGAGAAAAGAGGTGCTTACATTTAAATGATTGATTCTGTCAGGGAATAACTAAAAGTATACAAGAAAAAATTGCTTTGTTTTGCCATTTAGTGGTAAGGGATCAGCGAGGCCAGCGTTTTAAATGTTTCATTATCTGCACTTATTTCAGTGTGGCTACTGAACTTGTTAGTGTGGGATACTATATTTCACCTCTTGACTGGAGTTTATTGCACTTAGGTGGAAGGTAAAGTCTTGACACTGTACAATAAACAGTAGAATTACTTTGCTGTAAGTAAGAAAACAGGAAACTGACTGCTATATGGAGACTATTACAGCTCTGTACTGGGACTGTAACATTTAGATTATATCTTCTGAAATATGTTTTTAAACAAGGTAGCAAATACTTCTCTACATGTCCTTATGCATGATGAAACATGCTGAAAAATGTTTCTGTTCATCTCCTTATGCAGGTGTTGTTGGTCATGATGTACAGCAGTGTTTGGCCATGCAGCATTTTTTCATATTAGATAGTAATGGTTGCTTAAAGGGTATACAAATTTTTTTCATTTTGTTTATATCATGTTAGCCCTGCTGGGTCATGTTCATGTACAGAGGGAACCCAGTGTGAAAAAGCTCCCACAATGCAAAAAGAAAGTTCATAGCAAGTACTGCTAAAACAATGTTATAAAGCAAGTACAGTTTAAATAGGAAGATAAAAGAAAATGAGACTTTATGAAGTTGACCTACTTGACATGTATGCATGTGTATAAGCTGGATATCTACACAATTCTATATAACAGATGTATGTGCATATAAAAAAACTACATGCATGATACAATATAGCTGAACATATAGCAATTATATGGGTCTATATCATTAGTTCGAACGCAGAATTGTCCGAACGCCGAAACTTCGAAATGGGAAGTTCGAAATCTCAAAATACAGAAGCCGCAGAACACCGATTTTTTTCCCAGGGCAAAAATTTGGTCAGCCATTTCCACAGCTTTGCTATTTCCTCCACTGTGGTGTGATCTCGGAGTTGGTATATTTAAGTAGGGGGGTGTGGGGGTCAATGGCCCCCCACATTGGGGGGGTGTGGGGGATGAAGCCCTCCACATTAAGAGGAGTTTGAAGTGTTCGTTTTTTTGTTTGTTTTGTACTGGAACAGTGATTTTTTTTTTTTACCTGTGAAAAAAAATCGCTGTTCTGAGTCTTCGAAGTTCTTGCATTTTGAACTTCCGGGTAAGATATTTACATAGTCGAACTTATGACAGTTCGACTATGTGATATAGACCCTAATTATATATGTCAGATTTGTATGTGTGACTGAACTATGAAAATCAGAGATATATGTATTCTAAAAAAACTTAGAAGCTGAGTATTATGGCAAAAGGTAAGAGGTCCTCAGGGAAGCAGATACATCATAGTGAAAACAAGGTAAAGAATAAGTAAAGGGTGATGCTATGACACGAGCCTTTATAATTCGGCAAGCACATCATGATGTGATTGTGGCAAGATGTGTTTTTAGGTAGATGTAATTTATTTATTTATTTGCTACTTGACACCAGCTACGTGAACAGGTCCAGAGATCCTTTTCAGTCATGAAGCAGGCACAGAAACAACAGAAAGTACTGTAAAATGACAAAATGGCATGAACTTGCTAGGTGCTCTGCCTCCTATTATTGATGAAAAAGTGCACACATTCAGTAAGTTATGGCTAGTTGATCTAAGTTCCATTTTGGAAGTTCCCCAAGATAGCAGTATGGATAGAGCTTGAATTCATCCTTTTATACACCACATTGGCACCCATACTTGCAGCTCAGTGCCTCTAGGTGCCATGAGGTAGATTAAGAAACCCACAGCCCCATGGAAGTCACAGACCTGCCCATACATTCAGGGATCACTGAGAAGTCTTGTATGTATGTGCAGTGGCAGGGAGAAGCCTCATTGCACAAACAAAGGCTGGTATGTATTGGACTAAATCAAATAACAATTTAAAGACATTTACCCTAAATTACCTATTAAACATAATTGCTATGAACCCCAAATTTGCTTGATATAAAAACAACCGCCATCATTGCAGTGCTTTTCATACTATCTGATTTTCTCAGGATCAGTGATTAGATCACAAAGCGGGCATTTATATTGGTCTACAGATGTAAGAACTGTTTTACATCTGTTGTGGTAGGGGTACACAGGCTAGTGGCAGGTGGGGAGAGTGAGTGGATAAATGCAATAATCATTTATTATTGGGGGCTTGCTCCACAGCTACATGCTGATAGGGGTGTTGGGGAGCACATGGAAGATTTTGATAAAGCTCTGCATAAAATATGTGGATTAATCTACAGATTATAGAAATGTGGAGCATCTTTTGTGGTACGGATTGACAGGTTACTACAAGGTTGGGTGAATGACTAAGACTCATTGTCAGGGACTTTGCAATCTGTTGACAGGGGGATGCAGAGAATGAGGGGGTGCTGCAATGAAGAATGACAGAAGACAGGGCACAGGTGCAGGTGGGGCTGTATAAAGTGGACTGTAGTCTCTGCTAGGGAGCTCAGATGAAGAGGATTGTGTTGAAGTGCACAAAGTCTGAATCTATAGATCATATATAATACATAGTGGTTGGAGTGGGGTGGAAAAGGCCAACTGGATAACTGTCACAGGGCAGCAATGAATATTTCATACAGACAATGGCTGTGCCTCATGGGACACAGGTAAGTATAGGCTGTTGGCAATGATGCATTTGCTAACTTTTGTTCATACCAAAGTTACTAACAAATTATGTATTCACTGCATGTATTGCATAGTTATTTTTGATTTTGCTTAGCTCATATACCATTAATAATGTGACAAATATAACAACACCAGTTGCATACATGAATTCAGCTGTTGTTTACTTTCATATTTTGCAGTCTGTCAGGCCCCAAAATCAATTGATTACAAGCTACTAGGACTAAGCTTTAGCTCACAATGTAAAATATGCACAGATTTCAAGTTAGAGGACTTAAAATAAACATAACAAGATGTACTAGATAAAACTATAATGATGAAGAAATTACAGTAATAAAGGATAGAAGGAGATAAGTCCAAAAACATCAAAATATAAAAACAGGTTAGAAAAATTAGACAATGATGATGTATCAGATATTAGATAAAAGCAAGACCTGCAAGTGGAATGGATTAGGTGTTTTGCTAAACACGTGTAAAATAATGGCATTTCTTACATCTGCATTTAAAAATTCTTTATTCTTCAAATAGATTTATCTCTCACAAAGGTTTTTAAGAAAGAATTTATGTGACTTTACTTATTACATGTTAAATGGCAAATACTGGTCTGAAACTCCTAGAATTCTGGCAATGCATCAGTTATTTGCCTCCAAGCACAGCAAATTCAGACTTGACAACAATAATTACCTCTCTGCTGCCCTACTTCATACTACTAAACTATTCAAAACTATTTGTAACTCCTGAATCGGTTAAGCGTTCCGTCAACACTATACTCCAAAAATGAAGAAAAGATGAAGAACGCTAGACTCCACGGATTCCTAAAACGCTCACTGCTCACATACAATTTCCCAACCACATGGAATGATGTAAAATGTGTATCGAAACACCCCAACCACAAATAAGTTGAAAAATCTTCATTTAATGTACCATACGTTAAGCACTTTCACTCACTTAACCGTGAGCTTCATCAGAACAAGTTTAAAAACAATGAATACAGTTTAAATACTCCGTTTGGCGCCAAATCAAAATAAATTTAAAGTGACACAACGCACCAGTAATTTCATATACATATATTTGGCATTCAGTATATGCAGCTATTAATCAAATGTAATGATGAAAAGCTGTGTAAATATATGAAAGAGGTAGAACAGCTGAATGATATGATTCTCAAAGACTTATTGTTCCCGCAGTGGGAGAAATTGTATGTAAAACAATTTGAGACAGCGAACAACAAAACCCAGAAGATTTACAACAAAAATGTAAAAAAATAAAAAGAGGCACTGAACAGTATAGTAAGGGTCAGGCTTATCAGTGGGGAGAAGGCAATAATACAGTCAAACATGACAAGGACAGTAACAGTGGTAGGACACACAATAATGTAGACAAGTATAACCATGATGATAGATCAAATTTTTATCAGGATTGGAAACACGGAAGGTACACAGATTGGAAAAGGGAAGGAAAGTGGAAGAAGAGAAATTTTTCTCATCAGGTGAACAATCGTGTTTATGGGGGAGAGGGGAGGTACAGGTAGAATATCATCAGATTACACCTCCTAACCACCTAGATGTGTACACCGATCGGGGTATCATTACTGACAGTACCACTTTCAGTTACAACAACTTCAACATATACAACTGCACACACCTTTCTTTGAAAAAAGCACATTTCGAGTTGCTTTCCAAGGGAATGAAATACATTCCCACCACTTGTTTTAGATTAGTGGACTGGTTGAGCGAAATTAAACTATTTATTAGAAAACTCGATTTAGCTATTATGTTCAAGGACAATACAGCTACTACGGATGAGATGAAAATCTTGAAAGACTTAAAAGAAGACAAAAGTATTCGGGTTATGGAACCTGACAAAGGTGGTGGTGTAGTAATATATGATAGTTTAGAATACACCTCCAAAATGCATGAGATTTTGCACTTATCAGGCAATTACGAGATAGTTTCTATTAATGAAATCAACATTGCCCATAGACGTATAGACATGCATGTGGAGGAATTCGTTATTGACAGAAGAATTATGGAAGACACCTACAACTTTTTGAAAGTGGAATATCCCAAATTGGCTACATTATTGGGGATACCAAAGATACATAAAAATGTCAGCAATCCACCTTTTCATCCTATAATTTCGGGCAGTAAATCTAAAACTTTCCCGTTGGGAGTAGCAGTGGACACTATGCTTAAGCATATGTATGGGAAGATCACACATATGGTTAAAGATTCATGGGAATTTTTAAAAAAACTTACCCTGTTGACAAGTACAAGGAAGGATTAATATTCGTCGCTATTGACGTAGTAGATTTATTTTCATGCATCCCCAAGGAGGAAGGAATGGAAACTTTTATTAATAGCATCAGGAAATATAGTGATTTAGTATGGGACAAGGTTTGTTTGATCCTTGAACTGATGTCTTTGGTTCTTGACCACAACTATATATTTTATGAAGGTGAACATTTTAGACAAACCAAGGGAGTGGCTATGGGGGCTGCTTGTGCCTCCATATTTGCCAATTTGGTAATGTCAGAGTGGGAAGAGACAGTAGTGTTTAAAAGCAACTACTACAAGTATGTCAAATACTATTCGCACTTCCTTGATGACATATATATTTTGTGGGATGGTAATCAGACAGACCTAAATCAGTTTTTTTGGGCTATTTAAATCATAGCAGTGAATTCCTTAAGTTTACCTCGACCAGTAGTAATGAAGGTGTAGCCTATTTGGACACATTTATAGCTAATGGTGATAAATGTTTTAAGTCCAGAATACACAGGAAGAGTA
This sequence comes from Protopterus annectens, assembly GCF_019279795.1. Lineage (NCBI taxonomy): Eukaryota > Metazoa > Chordata > Ceratodontiformes > Protopteridae > Protopterus > Protopterus annectens. The sequence continues at coordinate 1,402,792,462 of NC_056732.1, read as the reverse complement.
CATTTACAAATGGATATCTGGAATACACCAGTAACCATCCTAAAAAACTATTGTACAACATATATAAAGGACAGTGCATTAGAGCCATTAGGATGACTTCGGAATATAATGAGATGATAGAAGAATTGGATTTCATCACAGAATTATTTAAAGAAAGGGGATATAACAGAAATATGATGAAGGATGTTAGAAAATATGTTATTAAGGAATGGGGACATAAATATACCTCATTATTAGGAGCAAATAGTAAAGTAAGAAATACCAATATGATGGAAAGGGTTGATTCTATTCATACAGATACAAAAGGGGTTTACAATAGAGCTTGTGTATTAGAGTATGGTCTACACACCAATAAAATGAAGGACATTTTAATAAACAATTGGAATGTTTTGATGGTGGACCAGGACATAGTACATTTACTGGGCTCCAAACCCACTTTTTTATATATGATGGGTCGAAACATTAATACATATTTGGAAAGAGGAATAAGGTGTAAAGGAATTGATAGTGTTAAAAAGAATACAACCAAATGTGGTGGCTGCAGTCAATGTCAGGCAATCAATGAGGAAGAAGGAATTGTTTTGAGCAACGTTAATAGAACTAGACTGACATTTAAACAAGGCAATTGTAATTCGAAATTTGTCATTTATTTGGCAAAATGTGGGGTATGCCCAGGATACTATATAGGGAAGACTGAAAGGAACTTCAAAAAACGTATTTATGCACACCTATATAGTATAAGGAGGAAAGATGTGAATAATGCTCTTTATAGGCATGTAGAGAAATATGGAGCTGAGCATTCCTTTAAATTTGCTATTTTGGAAAATGTTGCCTTGAACCCTAGAGGAGGCAACATTAAAGCAATCTTGGCCTACAAGGAAGTATGGTGGCAGTTATTCACCGACGCCTCGACAACCCCGGGGCTTAACGACCACATTACTATTAAACCATTATTAAATATGAAATATTAGATTATTTTTATATATTTAGGGAAAAGGAATGGATTAGTTTATGCATTAGAAAATTCATATGCACACTGTAGTCTATAAATCTTTTTTACAAAACATTTTTGACACAAACATTTTTGTATGTTTGTAGGTAGTGGTAATATTTTGTACAAAAATAGTATTTTATATAACAAATAATTTATTTGATTGCAGTACATATATTTGCAAGGGATATGTGACTGATCTGAGTATCAGTCAGAATGCATTAGTTTATATGTATTAGAAGTGTTACATTGTTACATTATCATTTAAGGGTGATATAACATCACATATCATAAATTCTATACTACTTTATTTTTATTTTTATTCGTATATTTTATATATTTTGATATTGTCATTTATTTTGTTGGTAGGATGTTTGGATGTCAATATATGTTACAGGTGACATTAGGTATATTCCGATCATTTTAGCACTGAAATTACTGGTGCGTTGTGTCACTTTAAATTTATTTTGATTTGGTGCCAAACAGAGTATTTAAACTGTATTCATTGTTTTTAAACTTGTTCTGATGAAACTCACGGTTAAGTGAGTGAAAGCGCTTAACATATGGTACATTAAATGAAGATTTTTCAACTTATTTGTGGTTGGAGTGTTTCGATACACATTTTACATCATTCCATGTGGTTGGGAAATTGTATGTGAGCAGTGAGCGTTTTAGGAATCCGTGGAGTCTAGCGTTCTTCATTTGTACATATATGAAGAAACGTGTACCTTCACCCCCAAATCCTTAATCCAGTAACAAAAATAACTTCAAGCTCTTTCTTCTGCCCTGTTTCCATCAATATCACAAATTCCTTATTAACCATTGTTGCCTTACCAAAAAAGACTGAAAGGGCCTTCTCTGACACTGGCACTCCTTACAAATATTTCCAGCAGCAGTGCCATTCTGCAAAACTAATGCTAATCTATTGTCAAGGAACTGTTACTGTTATTCTCCAAACTGAATATCCCTAAAGAGGTACTGATTGACCAAAGTGCTTCTATTATGCTAAGGAACATCAGTTGCATGGGTTAGTTGAAAAATCTTATAAAACTCCGAAATCCACGCTGAAAAAAATGTATTGATGCTGCTGATAGAAAGTGAGACCAGCTGTCACCCTATTTATTGTCTGCAATCAGAGGGATGCCATAAGCTTCATCTAGGTTTACTCCTTTTGAACTGCTGTACAGCAGGCAACTGAGAGGGCTGCTTGATATTTCTAAACAAAGTGTGGAAGAGGAAAAGTCACTATTTAAATGTGTGATCTATCAATAGGTTATTTTGCAGGATAGATTAAATTTGGTAGTGCCTATACTATGGGACCACATGCATATAGTACAAGAAATGCTTCGATGAGTTTAAAAAATTTAACCCAAGAGATCAGGACTAGTGCTGGTGCTCTACATGGAAAACACATTTCTGGTCAAATAGCAGCAAGATAAGACATCCAGGAAAGAAAGGATAGAAACAAATATCACATTAATGTTTTGAAACCATGGGAAGAAGTAGGGAATTCTGCAGAGATTCTACAAGATGAACCTCAGGCAAGAGAGACACCAGAGAACCTCTGCCTGAAGTGCAGTTAGAAAAATACTTGAAAAAAGTACAAAAGCAACAGGCGAGATAATTTTTATTAAGAAATAAAAGAATGTTCCCAGAAATGTCTGAGAGTACTATACTAAGACAACACATAACTTTGACAGTACCTGAAATGAAGGTTAATAACCAAGAAAACAACAAGACTTGGAATAAACACCAACACACATAACTCTACTTCACAACAACCAACGAAAAAAAAGGTATATTATAACAATAACCCACGAAGTGGTTGATGTGGTTTAGTCACCACGGTGAAGTACAAGTGATTAAACAAAGCCAAACATGGGTAAATCTTCAATATAGCACACCCAGGGGTCGGTTATTAGTATAATACAATGATATTATTTAAGAAAAAAATTGGTTACTTTTCTTAAATAAGGTCTTTTATAATGGCACCATAGTGTTCTTGCACATTGTTTCCTGATTCTTCACTTTGATGATGTACAGCACATGAGACTTGAGTTCCCAGGCTTACACAGTACATCACTGTTTTAGCAAGCAGGCAATGGAGAAATGATGATCTCCATTGCTATTTTTTTTTTTTTTTGAAAGAAAAAAAAATGTAACCTCCAAACAGTTTACAGGAAAGAGAGTGACAGGAAAATATAGGAAAATCAGGCATGTTTTAGTTTGCAGAACATATCTGATTTTCCTTGTATTTTCTGTGGTCTTGTACATACCTCTTGAGGTTTTACTTGAAAAAAATGTGAATACATGTGCATTGTCTGAAGGAAAGGAAGTCTGAAATTGAAATACCTATCATTATTTAGTGACTTTGTTCCTCATTGATTTGCTGGGAAAAAAATCTATGAGAAATGAAGTCACTAAATAATGACACACTTTTCAGACTAATGCTTATCTAAGTGATAGCAATTAAATCAAGCAAACAAAAAAAAAGAGTCTGGCCACTCAAGGATACTTCAGTGGCCAGACTTTTACCGTTGGTATATTCTCGATTTACAACAGGCACTCTGGTTGGGCTAACCAATCAGCCTGCTCATTTTTGAATGTTAATGGCCAATCATTGCATAACAAGCACTTTTGTCTGTCACTTCAGACTTCATCAAACAGTGACAGTTAGTTAGGTATTCCTTTTGTTAACTGGGGTAGGCTGACCAAGCAGATTGACCCTTCTCATCAGAATCAGCTCCTCAAAAATGAATATGCAACTTAGGACATAGATTGTTCAGAAACATGAATTATAAAATAAAATTTTAAAGCAGTACTAACTATGAAGGTAGAAAGATGTTAAAATGGAAGTGGTGGTGGAAGATAAATGTGTTTAGTGGACAGGAATAGGAGGCAGTAGGTAGATATAGTTACAGATGGCTAGTTTATGATAGATGTGATGGGTATTAGCAAAGAGGAGTTGGAGCGGAAGGCATGGAATCAATAGTAATTTGGATTGTGACCAGGTGCAAGACAGTGTTAACAAAGCCAGGATGACCTTAGGGGGAGCTGAAGCTGAAAATTAAATTGTGAGTTTTCACTTAGTGTCAAGGCAGGGGGAATTTTGCTCCATAATTTTGTGACATAGTTAGAATACAGGGCATCCACAGCTTTATTGTGGGATATTGATGACATTAGCAGAAATTTGTTCTCAGAGTGAATGAATTTGTCGAGTGAGTAAATCTGGTAGAGGTTTTGTAAGGATAGTCATTTTTCTGGATATTAGATGATATTATGGGCTACCTGCAACTGAGAGTAAGAGACGTAGTTTGGTAGTTCCATCCAGTTTAGGTGTTTTAGATGTGAACAGCTGTTTGCCCTAGATGGAAGTCTGACAGCAAAGTTGGCCACTTTACTGTAGCATGATTCAAGATTGTTAATTTGGGATGGGGATGATTTGTGTAAATAGAAGAAGCATATAAGAGAAAAGAAAGTAGTTAAGCAGAGACTAGTATCCTTCTTCTATTGCCTGTCATGAAAGGTTTTGTTTAATATAGCTGGCCTCATTTCTGAAGAGTCTTATAGATAGAGTCCTCAGCCAGGCAGTCAGATGTTACTTTACCATCTATAGTGATTCCTGGTTATTTAACTTGTGGAATAACTTCAATTGTAGTGTAGTCTGAGGAAGTGACAAAGAGTAAGGAAGTTTCGTTTGAGAGCTGTTTTGGTGAGGAGGATTAATTTGGGGGGGGGGGGGTTTGCATTGAGTAGCAGGTGTGCATTCTGCCTTGTTTCTGCATTAGAGAAAGCTTCTTGGATTTGTCTTTGCAATTCATGGGGGCCTGAGACAGACCAAATGAATGTGGAGTCATTAGCATATTGGACAATGTTGGCAGGTTTGCTGACTTAGTGAGGGTCATCAATAAATATGGTGACTAAAAGTGGGCCAGAGATGGATCCTTGTGGGGCATCTAATGAGACTGGGAGTAAAACAGAGTAGTGGATTTGCTGCTTTACACCTTTAAGTCATTTTTCAAAGGTAACTATGAAACCATGCAGTGATGTCTGTGGGGAGGCTGGGATAAGCCAGCTTGTCTAGTCATTTTGAGTGTGATATATTATCAAAAGCCTTGCATAAGAATAAAAAATTTGCAGACACCATTTTACTTACATTTCTGTTTGCATTTACAGTATTTAATAATTTAAGACCTTGCTTGTGCTGTGGAAGGGTCTTAAGGCACATTGCAAATGGAGTAGAATGTGGAAGCCCAGAACTTATTTGAAGTTGTGCGTGAATACATTTTTCTAGGACATTGGAGAAGGGGAGAGTAGTTGGTTGATATTTGAACATTTAGGCCCTGAATTTGCCACCTTATGCAAGGGGAATGATGTGAACTTGCTTCCAGAGTAATGGTACATAAGATTCTTGGATTGACCTGTCAATGCGGATTAACACCAGGTAAGCAAGGGCATAAGATCCCTTCCTAACTAAATTTGGAAGAAATTATGTCTACTGTAAGGGTTGCGGAATTTAGTTTAAGCAGATGCATTTTGATAGTGTTTAGAGTGAAGCTGAGGGTATGGTTGATAACAGTAGGAATGGATGGAGGGCTGGGTATATTGGTATGTTTTGCAGAAAGCAACAATGTGAATGAAGTGAGTATTAAATGTACTGGTGGCAATTTTATGTAGTTTGTTTGGATAGGAGGCTGGTTGGGAAAATCGACCTGGATGTATGAGATTATTAAGATTTTTCCAGAGGAGTTTCAGGATTTTTTTGGTCGGTGTTTTTGAAGATTATTATAATGAGAAATCTTGCCAGAGATGACATAGGATTGGGTCAAGTTTTTGAGTTTTCTGAGTGCTTGGAAACTTCGGGTTGTTTTATGTGTAACCCATTTTTCCATTCCTTATTACTTTTCCTCATTAGTAGTTTGGTATCTGTAGTTGGCACAGGTGCTGGATTGCATTTAGCCCTTTTCTTTCTGATTGGTATTAAGCTATTCAGGATATCGATAATAAAATCATTTCTGAAAAAAATAAAAAAATATTATAGGAACCGCATATGCAAATAAAAGGTGTATTTGTAACCAACCATCTTTTAATGCTAAATATTAATATTAGAAGTATCAAAAATAAAATACCTGAACTCCAGGCCACAATAGCACACTACTCCCCAGACATAGTTGCTTTAACAGAAACCTGGCTAACTAAAAACATAGCTAACTCAGAAGTTCTCCCTACCGGCTACAATATCATTAGACAAGACAGACCACTTCGTAAAGGGGGTGGAACTGCCTTACTCTACAAGTCCAACTTAACTGTCCATCAATTACCAAACTTTTACCCCTCCCCCAATAATTGGGACATACTTATCTCACAACTTCAACTTCACCCTAAAAAGGTCATCACCACAATTGTGATCTATATTCCACCTGGTAATACACCTGCTAGCCTTGAAGACTTCTTATCCTGGTGTTCTTCCACATACTCACAAGAAACCCTTATTCTGGGGGACTTCAACCTAGATTGGTTCACCTGTATATCAGAACCACCAAGTAATCTAATAAATCTCCATGGCTACCAGCAGCTAGTCCAAATTCCAACTAGGTGTGATAAAAAATCTAAAAGGGAATCCATCCTTGACTGGGTCCTAACTAGCAACCCCATATTGTACCCTCACACAGGCAGTCTCCCAGACAACTTAAGTGACCACAACATAATATACTTTATACGTAGTAGAACAAGCATATGCAAAACCACTAACTATATATCCACTAGAAACACAAAAAAAATTCTCTCCTGAGGTCCTCAACACTTTACTGTGTAACTGTGACTGGATCCCCCTAAAAACCCTCCCACTTGACCAGGCTGTAGCATATTTCAACAAAACATTTCTACAACACCTAGACACTGTCGCTCCATTGCACAAAATCAAGGTTAGAACCTCTACAAACCCCTGGCTCAGTAAAGAAACCAAACAAATCCTCAAGTCCAGAGACACTGCCTGGTGTTACTATCAAAAAAACAAAGAAACACAAAGCCTAACTAAGTACCAAGAACTGCGCAACCGTGCAAAAAAATGCATTAGGCTGGACAAAAAATCCTACTACACAACATTACAAACTAAATGCCAACACAATCCGCAAAAACTTTGGCAAAATGTAAACCAGCTACTAAAATCCACCCAAAAGGCTACCCCCAAACCAACCACCCCTGACACTAAAGTTCCCATCGAAACACAGTTCAACTCCCACTTTGTGAACTCAATTCTATCCTTAGTATCACAGGACAGTTCCTTCCTCACTATCCCCCAACACAAATAACACGAATACAAGCTTTACCCTCAAAACAGTTTCCACCACTTCAGTCAAAAGCATCCTCTCCAAACTAAAACCCTCATCAACAGCAGCCGACCTACTCCCCAGCTATTTCTTGAAACTTACAGCAGATGGTATTGCTATCCCAGTCTCAACTCTCATAAACAGATCAATTGTTGAAAACTATGTGCCCAAACTCTGGAAAATATCCTATGTTACACCCATACATAAAGGCGGGACTTCCACTGAACTTAATAACTACAGACCCATTGCTTTACTCTCCTCCCTGGCAAAAATCCTAGAAAAATGCATCCATACCCAGATGCTAAACTATCTCCTAGACTGCAACATCCTGTCACCTACTCAGCATGGTTTCAGACCTGCCCATAGTACCACTACAGCTCTCCTCTGCTTCACAGACACAGTAAACTGTCTCAAAAATGAAGGCCTGCAAGTGTCAACTCTTTTTTTGGATATGTCCAAAACATTTGACACAGTCTCACACCAAATCCTGCTAAACAAACTAAACCAATATCTTCTATCTAATTCCACTCTTACCTGGTTCCAAAGCTACTTAACTGACAGGTACCAAGCTGTGAAATGGGAAAATTCTCTCTCTCCTCAGCTGCCCATAACTATAGGAGTCACACAGGGTTCTATCTTAGGACCACTACTATTCACAGTCTTCACAAAAGACCTCCACACCTCCACACAGCATGCATCTATAATTCAGTATGCAGATGACACTACCTTAATCTGTGCTGCACAAAACATTCCCACCCTCCTGCAAACAACTCAACTAGCATTCTCTGACATTGAAAACTACCTTACCAAAGCCCAACTTATCCTCAATCCAAAGAAAACTCAGCGTATGATTATAACCAGTTCTAACAAAAACACTAACCGTCAATTCACTATCTACTCCACAAATGCTACTCCAACTGCTCCAGTGCCACAGGCTAAGCTATTGGGAATAACCATAGACTCCCACCTAAAATTTGATAGTCATCTGAACTTAACTATTAAAAAAGTACATGCCAAACTGGGGTCACTCTACCATATCAAACCATTTCTTACCAACAACACAAGATCAGCCATTGCTCGCTCCCAACTTCTATCCACCCTACTCTATGCATCTCCCATTCTGACTAATCTCAACAAAACTGAACTAAGCAAAATGGAAGCTTGCTATAACAGAATTGCCCATTTTGCTGCAAATTGCTCATATAGAACTCATCATTGTACTGCTTTGAGACAGCTCCACTGGCTTGAACTGCCCAACCTCCTAACCTACAATCAGCTCTGCCTCTGTCATTCTATCTATTACCTCCCCAATAAGTGTCCTGCCCTCAAAAACCTAGTACAACATCACTCAGCCAAAAGGCCTCTTAGATCATCAAGCAAACTACTACTAGAAGTCACCAACAGCTACAATAGCTTTGGAGATGCACTATATAGTAGTTCGGTGGCTAAAAAATGGAACTCTGTCCCTACTAGCATTCAAAACACATCATCCAAAGCCTCCTTTAAAGACCTCATCAGGCAACATCTCAAGCAAAGTTGGCAGTGCCATGATTGCTCCCCAGGCTAGTGAAAGCGGATAACATATGCATACTAAATCTAGAGCAATTTATAATAGCTTTTCAATCTTACTCACAAACACTGGCTAATCTACAATATATGTACTGTACCTGTGTACTATGTATGTATTCTACCTACATTCCAAAGTTCAGCTGTACACCACAAATCTATGACTTACCTTTATTTTTTAAATTAATATCTTTTTTGATTGTTCTCTCCACTGTAACTGTTTGTGCCGCATGCCACTGTAAAAACATGTCTCTTGTAATTTGTGTGTATACTGATTATGTCTAAATAACTAAATGTGTCTGTAATTTTTCTTTGTGGAGCTTTTCTCCCCGGGCCTCTGCTGAAAAAGGGCCTTTTCGGCTCAGTCAGACACCCCCGGTTAACAAATGTAAAATAAATAAATAAATAAATTTTGCTTGGATGTGCGGTTCATATAGTCAGGATATTGAGAAAGGTGATGTTAAATTGGTGTGCGGTGTCATCCAAGGGCAGTGTTTTGTAAGTTCCAGTCACTGTGGTTTAAGGTTGTGATGAAGACATCTTTATCAAAAGTGGATAGGTTATGGGACAGAATGTAGTGATTTCTTTTGGGGGGGTATGTTGAATATCTCTAATGGCATAGTTGGGAAGATAATTGCTCAGTGTGTCAGAAAGGGTGCCTGACTAAATGATGTTTTTAGGTTTTGAGTATAGTATCCAGTGAAGAATGAACTTGTTACTTTTTTTTCATATCTGGTAGTTGCATTTATTTACTGTGTGAAGCCATTTATACTGAGATGGACAGCAAAGGGGTTGGAGGCTGCCTGGTGCCTATCCATATTTAGGTTACTTAGAATGAAAGTTTCCAAGGTCATTTGTGAGTGTATCTAGGATAGGATCTCTTCAGTTGTTGAAATATTATTACCTGGATGGAATATATAGGGCAGTGATGCTGAGATTTTTATGAGGAACAAATTTTAAGGAAGAGGTGAGTATTTTGGTGTTATTAAATTTTAGGATGCTGGGGGATATAGTGGCAGTTAAGACCAAAGGCTGATGTAGTGATAAACCAGAAGTCAGAAAATAAAAGCTGAATAACAGAAAAATTCCAACTCCAAGACTGTCAATACTTTATTACAGCAAAGTTTTCGGATATAAATATTGCACTGAAAAGGATTTATATCTGAAAGCTTTGCTGTAATAAAGTATTGATGCTCTTGGAGTTGGGATATAGTGACAGTTGCAGACTGAATAGAGGATGGCAACTCCTTCAGCTCTTTTATCCTTTCTGTCAGCTCTGATGATACTATATCTGGAGGGAAATTCTTCATTGTGCATATTGGGTTTGAGCCATATTTCAGCTGGAATAAGAAGGTTTGGCCCAGTTGCTTTATATGGTAAAAGTTTAATTTTAAAGACATGAAGGTGTGCAGAGTTTCAGAGACTAGAGTGGATGGGAAAGTGAGTGTAGGATTTAACTGTGGATAAATGCTGAGTGGTGCAGGTGCTACATCTCATGAAGGGATGAAGGTACAGGTGGTACAGTTAATAGATTAGTACTAGGCTATTTGCCCTTGTGAGACTTTTTAAACCAAGCCAATTACCCCATGTGAGAATCAAACCTTGAACCTTCTGTCTGTAATGTAAGCACCTTAACCACTATGCCATGGGGAAGAATAAACAAAGTTGAAACTTTCCTGTGTGAGGATCAAACTCACAACCTTCAGCTTACGAGACTGATATGCTACCTACTGTACTAACAAGGCTTCCAATAAAAGGCAGAAGGTAGAAATATGAACAAGGGTTCAGAGAAAGAAAAGCCAAGTTTGTAAAGGTTGAGTGTCTGTATAGAGGGTTATTTGTAGGAGGATGCATGTATTTTAGGGACTTTTTTTGGGATGGAGGACACTATTGCAGATAGGAAACAGTACAGCAATGAAAAGTGTCAGGAGAGTGTTAATAGAAGAAACTTTAGGAGATCTGCAGTAGACGTGGGTGATGAATTGGAGAGTTTCTATACACTTTTATTGATTGAAACGGAGGAAACAGGTATATAGGAAAGTCAGAAAGGGGAGAACATACACAAGGATAAAGGGAAGGTAAGAGTGGGATGAGGGAGTGTAAACTTTTTTGCATTTCTTTAAAAAGGGTAGATTGCGAAGGATGTAAGGAGAAGGTAGGAGATGGAAAGAGGATAGAGGTATGGTTTACAGAAACACAAGCAAACAAACATAAAAAACAGACCAACAGAGGAGATGTTGACACAAATGAGGAGATGGTAGTAAATATATTGACATACAGATAGCAGAAGGACAAGGAGTCATGGGGAAAAACTAGACAACAAGCAGGGAAGGGAGGTAACACATGGGGGGTGAACACTGGGATGGGGGACAGGGTGGGTACAATTCTTCTGACATTATGTTTTCTGGGATACACCCAAAGAGGGCAGTCACTACCATGACTGCCTTCTGTACTCAGCCCTGTCTCATATGCTGGGCATGGCAGTGGCGGGCAGTGGTGTAACTATGAAAGTCAAGTGAGGACCCTCTCCTGGCAGATAATGCAGGCTTCAAACTGCTGGTCCACCAACTCCCCACCGCCTCCTCTAACTCCCATCAGATGACAAATTGCGACCCCACTGGCAGAGTCCCAATAGAAACCACCACCACTACTCTTCTCCAGTGAAAGACCACCAGAGGCATCTGGAGATTTCTCCAGCTCAGCCGCTCCACAGGACCTCTGTCAACCAATAGGGAGGCAGACCTAAAGGCAGATGATGTGCTGACAGAAGAAGTATGTGGCCGATGACAGGATGGGTAATGCTGCTGCATCACTTGCACAGCGATGGCAAATGCTGCAGTAAATGGACAAATAGATGGATAGAAATAAAATAACAAATATCAAATAAGATATAAAAAATGATAGTGACAAAGAAAGACAGAGAGAGACAGACAAAACAGACATCAGTACAGGGGCGGCTCATGGCATCGGACTGCCGGTCTGCAGCCCCCTCAGTTGTTTTGGTCACCGTCTTGTTTATATTTTTTAATGTAATGTATAAAAAAAAAAGAAATCTTTTTTTTTTTGTAGTTTCAATTTCGAGTCCGCGACTCGAAAGTATGCGCATGTGCATCCGTGACTCAAAAGTATGCGCATGCGCATTGCGCACCTTACCCGCGGTTGTAAGCAGCTTTTTTTTTTTTTTTTTCATTGCAGCCCGGTGGAGCAGTTAAGGCATCATTGTGATGCCCAGAAGTCTATGCGGCAGCGGTTCCAAACCGCATAGACTTGGAAGGGGATCGTACTGCGACATCCGCAGGCGCATCAGTCATGACGTGCCTGCTGGGCTAAAGCCTAAATGCTGCTGATTGGTTGTCGCTCTCTTCCCGGGCTTTATGTGCTGGGAAGAGAGCGAGAATCAGTCAGTTCAGTTTGGCTTAGGAATCGAGCAGCTATAATTTTGTAATCATCATTGTATTTTTTTTTTATTTCTATTTCGGAATCGTTTTTTTTTTTTTATGGATTTATTATCGTTTACTTTGGGCAGCGGAAGAAGAGCAGAAGAAAAAAGAAGGAAAAAGAAGGAAGAAGAAGAAAGAAGAAGAAGATAGTACAGAGTGAAGGATGGGTGCAGAATAGATGTAAGTATGTGTTTTGGCACTGTGCAAGCAAAAACAGAGATGGAGTGTGTAAATGAGAATCAGATGTCATGTCAAGAAACCAGGCAATAAAACTTACAAGGGATGCCAACATTTTTTTTTCAAGAAGCACGGACTAAAAAGCTATGTATAAATGGCACATACATTGTATTTAAGCTGAAACTCAACACTAGGACATATTGTAATATAGTGTCAGAGTGCACATCCAGAAATATGTTTTAAACTACAAGTTTAGTAAATCTGTATGTATAGCGCTGTCCTCCAGTATACTATCATAATATCAAATGTGGGTGCTCCACACATGGAAAAACAAATTACAGATGTCCAAATGTCCTTGTTCCTGAGCATACCATGTTTGAAAGCCATATCAGTGATTGCTACTGTGCAACTGGTGATATGAACTCGAAAAACTGCACAATCGCTCTAGTGCAGTGTGGGATATTCATCCCTTTCCTCGCTGTAGTCTGATCTAGAAAAAAGTATGACTCAGCTTTGGTGTCAATGTTAATGACTACAGTTTTAAAACTAAGGCCAGCATCTGTGGGGTTTCTACTGTATGCCTTGCAAGTTAAACAAAGGAATTCACACAGTTAAGGATCTGTAGTACTTGTGTAGGCCAGCATACATCACTTCAAAAAAATTGTTATGATATGGAGTAGAGTGCAAGATGTTTGAATTCATAAGCATATGATTGCAGACTGATTTGTTTGGTAAATATAAGAGGAAGTACCGGTGCATATATTACAAGCAAATTTGAAGTTAAGTGTTTTAGAGTTCACTAAAGATGTTATATAGAAAGTACTTATATTTAGTACATGGATTTGGATATTATATTCATTTTATGCAATGTACTCAAATAAAATGCAAAAATGTGTTAATACATTTTAAGAAGACAAGTTGTTTATATAAATGGAAAGAAAGATGTTAAGGACTAGACTGACTTGTGTGTGTGTGTACAGATTTTGCAGAATATCCAGATTTTCATTAAAGATTGAAGTTAGAAAATAATGACAGATATTTGAGTTTCTGATTTCATACTAATGCAAGACCTACTACTTTATTAACTTTCTAAGTTTGTAAGAGGAATATTTAAAATTTGTCCTTATTTTTGGGCCTTTGTCCTACTTTTATTTATGGCTTTATCCAGATTTCTTGCTCTGAGGTTGAGAGTATGACAAATGTGTCAGGGTCATCACAGTCAGCCAGAGACATTTCAAATTGTGACATACTTGTTGCACCCCACTCCCCCACATAGTGACTCTGGATGTGTCCAAGCAAGGCAAGGAGCAGTTATGCAGTGTAAGTGTGCAGAGTATCCCCCCATCCAAGGTAGACACAAGTACTACAATGGCTTTTCATCTGTCCTTGATTTTGCAGAATGTTCTGGTTTTCTGTCATATTTTTATACTGTTGATTTATGCTTATTATTATTATTCAGAAAATGCATGTCGTTGCAGTGCCTGTTGCTTTGTATTTAAGTAACAATGCTTTAATGACCATCAGGTAAGCTTGTCTGAGACTATAAGATGCAAGTAAGCTTTAATAAGCATACTGTTAAAGAATTACCAACATTGAAAGCCTTTTTGTTGTTGCCATGCAGAGAATATTTACATAACTAGATAGCATATAAGCCTTAGGTATTGGAATACATATGACAGTATTTGTAATAAAGGACAGGATTAACAGTATTTTCAGAAGCTCATTACATTTGCTGGAGATTGCAGTCATCTTTGCAGGCTTTACCCATAACTGTAACCTAAACAGAATGCCAATCTATCATGTGTGGTCCATAACCTGTGCAGCAATCCTTTAAGCAATTTATCTTGAGCTTGTTTCTTGTTTGCTGTTCATTTTTTACGTTGATCATGTTTTCCCCATGGAACAAGTAGGTAGTTGTTGTCAGGCAGCAGGTCTTTTTTGGATAAGAAACATTTTTACAAGTGGGGGTATCGCAGAGATTGCTACTTTCAGCATGTTACTTGGTACTTTTATAAAGCTGAATATTTATTTATTTTATTTTACATTTGTTGACTGGGCTAGTCTAGCTGGATATATGTCCATTTTCAGTAGAGGCCCGGGGAGATAAGCTCCGAAATTAAAAATTCAAATGATACTAAATAAAATCCCAGTAAAGAAATACATGTAAAGTAATCAGATAAAATAGATAAAATTAAGACATTGTTACTAGTGACATAGTTATAAGATATAAACATGCAGTAGTTAGGAAATAAACAAAAATATTGTAGCACATGACATACATGGGGAATACTATAAAATGTACAGAAAGTAGGGATATAGGAAAGTAAGAAGAAAAGTAAGTACACTTTTTTTAAAGATAGTAAGAAGGAGTTATAGATCAGTGGATGCCAATTTGACATAGAATTTGGGTATTACAGATGTGAAGTATAGTCAGGGTCAAGAAATAAAGTTAGTCAGGATTAGTACAGGGGCACAGCCATTGTGTTTTGAGGTATAGCTTGAGTTTCTTTTTAAAGAGAGATTTTGAGGGAATAGATAAAAGTTCAGAGGGAAGCAGGTTCCAATTTTTTCCAACAGTGTTAGAGAAAAGAGAGTCTCCGGCCTTGTTGTTTGACTTGACAGTATCTATATAGAAGTTTGTGTGCAGATCTTAGGGACTTTAGGTTATGGTATGGGTGAATAAGAGTGGATAGTATAGGTGTTTTGTCAGGTTGATAAAGAATTTGATGGACTATGCCTAGTTGATTAATTTTTAGTTGCTGCTGAAATTCAAGCCAGCCTAGTTTTAAATTAGTATAGTGGTGGGTTCTTTAAGTGTTTCCTGTGGCAAATCTGGCTATGTTGTGGTAGGAGTTTTCTAATTTCAACAGATTCTTTTTTGATAAGTTGGTAAATATGGAAGAGGCATAGAGAAGGGGTGAGATAAGGTGGGAGTGGGCTATAGTTGTTCTAGATTCTGGAGTGAGGAAAGGTTTGATTCTGTAAAGAGAGCCTATTTTTTTGTTAATAGTTTTCAATGTGTTGTCTATATGGGCATCAAAGTTAAGGTTGTTGTCAATGGTAATGCCTAGTAGTTTGGTAGCAGAATCTTGTGATATAGGTGTGCCATTTTTTGATGTTATAGTAAAGTCAATGTGGGGAGATTTGCTGGAAGGTATGAAGAGGAGGAGTTTAGTTTTTTTTTTGGATTAAGTAGTAGACAGCGTTGGGAAAACCATTCTTCTACAGAGTTAAATATGTGTTGTGTGAGGGAGTGAAGGTCTGATACAGATGTGGCTGAGCAGATTAGTGTAGAATCGTCTGCGTATTGTATACATGTAGCTTGGGGAGCAACTTGGTGTAGGTCATTGATAAATAAAGAAAATAGGAGGGGACCCAGTATGGACCCTTGTGGGACACCAATGTTGACAGGTAGCTGGGAGGATAGCGTGGAGTTCCAGAGTACTGCTTGATGTATGTTATTTAAGTAGGACTTAAACCAGTTAATAGATTGGGTATCAACTGACAAGGATTGAAGAATGTGTATGAGTATTTGGTGGTTGACCATGTCAAAAGCTTTGGACAGACCTAAGAAAAGTGCAGAGGAAAGGGTGTTATTGTTGCTATTTTTGTTGATTGTGTCTGTAAAGGAGAGGAGGGCAGGGGTTGGAAGGATGGCTTAATGGCTAACGTGTTTGCCTTACTAACACAAGGTGCAGGGTTTGAGTCTCACAAGGGATAATTGGCTAGGCTTAAAATGGCTCACAAGGGCAGTTAGCTTAGTACTGAACTATGAACTATGAACTATGGTGGTACTGTGGGATGGTCTGAAACCATGTTGGGTATTCGAGAGTAAGTTATTTTGGAGAAGGTGGTGAAGCAGTTGCTTGTGGATACACCTTTCCATAATCTTAGATAAGGGAGAGAGAAGGGCTATAGGATGGTAGTTAGAGATTTCAGTAGAATTTCCACCCTTATAAAGTGGGATAATGTGGGAGATTTTCCAAAGTTTAGGGACATATCCTTCAGTGATGGTTCTGTTTATCAGTATGGAAATTGGGTAGGCTATTGATTTGGCTGCTAATTGCAAGTATTCTGTGGGTATTAGGTCTGCAGAGGGAGTACATGGTTTGAGTTTTTTGAGAAGGGAGAGAATATAAGTTGTTGGGACAGGTTGGAAGCGAAATGGGGGTGTGGGTTTAGGTTGCTGTTAGATATGTTTGTGTTTTTGATGGGGAGTTGGCTGGCTAGGGTTTGAATAGTTTCGGTAAAGAAGGAATTAAAGTAATTTGCAATTTGGTTGGGGTTCCTTATGTCAGAGCCTTGTGGGTTGGGTGTGACAGGTTTACTTGGCTGTAGTAATTGATTTATGTTTGCCCAGAACTTTTGTGGGTTATTTTGGCGAGTTTCTTGAGGTTTCAGGTAGTAGTTTTTTTATCGTTCATTATTGCTTTTTTTGGTATCATTTCTCAGTTGATTGAAGTTTTGGTAATCTGCTGTGTTTTTAGTTAAGCGAGATTTGTTCCAGATTTTATTTCTGAGATTGATTTTTTGTTTAGTTTCTATTGAGAGCCAGGGGGCAGATTTAGTTCTAATTCTAATAGAGCGTGTGGGGGCATGGTAGTTGAGTATGGTCAGAAACTTAGCATTAAAGAAATCTACAGCTTCATCAAGAGAAAGATGTTTTAAGGGTGTCCAATTACATGCCTTCAGTTCAGTTTGAAATAGCTCCAAGTTAAAATTTTTTTTAGATCTGATTGTTCTGGTTATGTTTTGGGTAGGTGGGTTGGTTTTGAGCCTGATGATGTAGGTTAATAAGTGATCACTTATATAATCAGGGAGGGTTCCTGTTTCATAAGTATGGGGTTGATTATTGGTGAGTATCCAGTCTAAGGTACTTTCTTTTTTGTTAGTTTTATTTATTCTAGTGGGGGAGGTGATAGTCTGAGAGAATCCAAAAAGGTTAATATGGCTAGTAGGATGTTTGTTGTTACAAGATTGCCAATCAATGTTTACGTCACCTAGGATGATTGTTTCTTGGGGTAAGTTTAGTGATAGCCAACATAGGATCTTTTCTATGGTAGAAATATGATTTCCTGGGGGAACATAAATGCAAATAATAAAGATTGATTTGGCTGTGTTTAGTTCAAGTTTGGTAAGAATTTCAGCATTAGAGTCTCGGAGTTAGAGAGTGGAATATAAATTATAATTAGAACTGCAGTGCAAGAAGAAGTGGTTTGAGTTGAGTGCTGCTTGTTTTTTTATACTTGCTTTTGACTGGCATTCCAGTAATCTATTTAAAAAGTAGTTTATTTTTTCATGCCTCAAAAATTTTTGTTTCCATCTAGATATTAAGTAAGCTGTCATGTAGTCAATACATTGAAATATTTTTTCTTCTACAATTAATTTTCTCTTGATTGGACTCTCATAATGATGGTTTGGAAGTCGCACCCAGGGCAGCGTATTTAAAGTCCTAGTTTTTCTGTTTTATAGCATAGCCCCACCCCTTTCTAATTGGCCACACCCTCCCTGTTGGCCCCACCCATTCAGCTGTCTTCTGCAGCCCTCCTTTGATTTGAAGTCACCAGCCACCACTGCATCAGTATATGGATAGTTTCTGCTGACCAGTCCTACAAGTACCTATTTGTGTACTAAACAGGTGTTAGGTATGATACTATGCCAGGTCAGATAGTTGTGACTAGGTATAAAAATTCAAATGTCCATACTGTGTGATGTGTATGCAGGTGTGCAGTGTCAGTGCATGCATAGCCAGAGATGGGGGAGGAAACAGCACATTTTTGCTGTTAGATGTAATAGTCAATAGGTGTGTGGGGTGAAGCCTTGAGGACAAGTTGTATGGGACAAGATCAAAGACACGCCATATGAACTTGGACACTTTTACCATTTATGCAACCTAATATTTCTATGTAGCCAATGTGGTGTATCAAAGGCAGATGAGAAATTGTTGCCAACATAGCCAGCTATAAGCAGATACTTGGCAACCACCTTAATGTAATTTGCTATGTACTACAGGACAGACCACGGGTATAGAATGACAGTGGTCTGCCAGCAGAGGTGACAATGACATGAGTAAATGGTAGGGTAATGCACATGGCCAAAGAGCTGACATGCAGTCTCCATCCTACAATCCCCACTACCCCCCTCCTGACCCCCCCCCTCTGGTCCAGCGTTCACAGTGCAGGAATGTGGCAACCTCCCAGCATGTCAGGTACCATTGAGCAGTGGGTATGGTGCCCAGGCAGGCAGAGGCAGTCATCTCCCTGTAAATAGGGAATGTGTATGTCCTCTGAACATGAAGATAGTGCATTGGGGTAAGCAAAACATTATATATCTACAGGATTTGTCACACTGTACAACAGACTGTGAAAAAGGTATGTCACAGTTTGTTGTACAGGCCACACTGCTGGATATTTTCATAGGTTCATAGGTTCATAGGTAGGTACTAGGCTATTAGCCCTAGGGCCTATAGAAGCCTAGCCAAAAAGGTACCCTGGCTTTCGCCACCCAAGAAAATTATTTTCCTGTGCCCCTGTCAAGCAGAACCACAGAAGTGATCCCCGGGGTGAATTTCCTATTACCCATCCAATCATCAAGATTTTTCTTGAAGAGTGCTAATGAGGAGCTCTGTTTGACATAGATAGGTAGTTTGTTCCAGAGTATGGGAAGTCTCTGGGACAGGAACCTATCCCTCCAGCATGTTCTGTTTATTGTGGTGACAAAGTTTAGGTCCCTACAGCGTGTAGCTCAGAGGGCTTGGGATTTCTTTACGTGGAGCATGTCCAACAGCTCTGGGTTTGACATAGCTTTGTATGTTAGGCAGAGATCGCCTTTGAGTAGGCGATATGCGACGGAGTAAAGCTGGAGTTTTTTGAGACGGTCTGCATAAGGCATCTGTTTGAGGCCAGTAATCCTCTTTGTGAGGTATTTTTGCGGCCTTTCCAGTTGTTGTAGATGTCTTGTGAGGTACATACCAAAAGGGGTGTTGTACTCTATAATGGGTCTAATGAGTGATGAGTAGAGGGGAACAATGGCCTCTTTTTTTTGGATGAGATGTGCCATGTAGAATAATTTCCTGACCACTGTGGCGATGTGATTATCAAAGGAGAGACTACTGTCCACCTGTGTCCCAAGGTCTCTTATCACACTTTCGGTGTTAAGTAGACCACCGCCTATGTGGTAGTTCATGGGTACAGAGTTTTTGCCAAAGGGGATGACAATGCACTTTTTGGCATTGAGCTTGAGACCATGTCTTTGACACCAGATATCTGTCTCAGTGAGACCCTTTTGTAGAATGTTCACATCGTTAGGAGCTTTGATTGTGGCTCCTAGTTTACAGTCATCTGCAAATTTAGTTAGCCAAAGACCTTCTGTGTTAGCCTGTACTTCAGAGAAGTAGATACCAAACAGGAGAGGACCCAGGATTGAACCCTGTTGTACTCCACTTGTCACTGGTCTGAAGTCTGATTTGGAGTCTGCTACTTTCACAGTGTGGGTTCTGTCAGTAAGCCAGTTGGCAACCCATCTTGTGACATAGGGATTTATACCTAGTTTAGTGAGTTTATCTATAATTCCAGAGTGGGGGATGGTGTCGAACACCTTGGCGAGATCTAGATAGGCTGTGTGAACCACCTTACCCTCATCTATGGCTTTGGTGACTACTTCAAAGAAGTCTATCAGGTTTAGGAGACATGATCTCCCTTTTACAAACCCAAACTGTGTGGGGTCCAGAGTTTGGAGATCTCCAATGTCTTTGTTTATGAGTTCCATGATGATACGTTCCATGGCCTTGCAGACGAGGCTCGTCTGGCTAATGGGGTGGTAGTTCCTGGGGTCTATTGTGGCCCCCCCCCCCTTTGTGGAGTGGGATAACTGTCATGGTGCGCCATTCAATAGGCACAAAGCCAGAGGTGTGGCTATGATTGAACATGTTACTTAGGTGGGGTGCCAGTTCATTCTGTAGTTCATATAGAAGGCAGCCTGGGATGTTGTCAGGTCCCATGGATGCTGTGTTCTTGGCTTTGGAGAGTGAGGTTTTTACCTGTGCAGCCGTGATTACAGGAACTTTGCATTCTTCCAGTATAAAGATGGGCCCTTTAGGGGGTGGGGGGGGGGGGTAAAGTTAGCACTGAACCTATCTGCCAGGATGTTGGCAATATCAGTTGGTTCTGTATATTTAGTGCCATTGTGCTGTAACTCAGAGCAGATCTGAGTGTTGCCATTGAGATTTTTGACATAGCTATAGAATGCTTTGTGGTTGTCTTTAGAATCAGTGGCAATTTTGTTTTTATAACTAGCTTTGGGTGATTTTATGAGGGATCTCAGCTTCTTACTGAGGCTGACCAGGGAGTTCCTCCAATCGTGGGATTTTACTCTTTTTTTGCAACAGTTTCTTTCTTCTGTTGTAGAGTTTGTTTATGGCAGAAGACCACCAGATTGGCTTCCTTTTTTTGGAGGATAGCATCTTGGTTCTGTTAGGGATAGCACGATCCATGCAGTCATGTAAGTGCTTATAAAGTGCATTTGTGTAGGATTCAGCAGTTGTACCTCTATTGTCCATCTGCATGGGTGTCATGAAGTTTGCCACTTCTGTCTTAAGAAGCGTGAAGTTGGCTTTGGAGAAATTTTTTATGGTTGTTTTCCTAATGGGGGTTGGGAGCTGGATATGGATGTCAAGGGTGATTAGCTTGTGGTCGGATCTGACCAACGAGGAGCTGACCTCTGGTGTGGAACACCGGTCACCCATGTTGGTGATGACCAGGTCTAGGATATTGCTGCCCCTGGTGGAGGTGTGGCTAAGTTGATCCAAGGCATTGGAATTGATGATTTCCAGAAACTGTTGAGCAAAAGAGTTGGTACACGAGTAGTTTTCCCAGTTAATGGTAGGGTAGTTGAAATCACCCATTATTAGAGTGTTGGGTTGTACCTTAATATTTTCCAGTGTATCAAGAAAAGAGGAGTGGGCATCCTGGGGCATGGTGGGGGGTCTGTAGCAAGCTACAATCTGAATTGTGGTTTTTCCCAGAGTTAGTTGAACTTGGATAATCTCGGATGCATTATGCTGAGCAACTAGCTTGGAGGTGTGGATATCCTTAATGAATATGGACACACCTCCACTTTTAGTGTTTCGGTCCGGGTTTGGTGGCCGAAAGGTGTGGTATGAATTATAGCCTGGTAATGCAGGGGTGCTCTCTGGACCTTTGAAGCAGGTCTCTGTCACTGCACAGATGTCAATGTTCTCCATTTTAAGGAGTGCCTCGAGTGAGTGCATTTTGAGGTTTAGACTTCTAGCATTGAGTAGTATTACCCTCAGATTTTGTTTGCTTGTACCTGTTATGGTGGTGAATTTGTCATTTGAACCTTGCCTAAAAAAGGCACTACATGGGTGGCAAGAGCCTTTTGCTGTTCTGATATAGTTAACTAAATCATAACATAATCATACTCATAATCACCCCAGCTCCTGGAGAGACTTTTAAGTTCTCCTCCAATTTAGAAGGGCATTCTTTAATATTTCCTGTTGAGCTGAGAAACACGATCAACAAATACATCACACATCAATACATCAATTAAATATCCTATAAGGGCACATTTAAGTATAGAGGAATGAACAGGATAGTAATCAGCTCTGCTTACTTAAAATGCATCTCAGGAGCACTGTCTCTAACTTATTTTTCTTCCTGTTGGCTAAGAAGATCAGAATGGAGCCTCCTTGGGTCACTGAAGTGATGTGGCTTTGCTCACTAAAGCAGCTTATGCCAGTAGCAGCAATCAAAAATGAAGCTGGCTTAGCTAGCACCATGTGCCGATGACATGAACCAGTGCCCCATCCCCTCAGCTCTTCAATCGCAGAGTAGAAAAAAAATAAAAAGTGTTTTTGTGTATTGAGCTCATTACAAACCTACCTCCACCCCCAGCTCTTTCATTGAAGAGCAAAAAATAATTTGAAAAATGTGCATTCCTTCTACTGGCACACCAACCAGGTGGCCCGATGCACAACAAACCCCCGACCAGCCATTCACGTCTTATTTCTGTGCCCTTCCCACAACCTTCCTTGTATGAGTTTTATAAAAAATAATTTTTTCTTATAAACAGTAGCAAACTTGCTACAATAGCAACAAACAGTTGCTACAGTTTATACCTTGTCTACATGGAATGCTATTGTGTTTTTAGTTAGTAAAAACAATAACCAATAAACTTTTCTTATACACTGTAGCTTACTGCCCGGAGCACTACAGCACCTTAGATTTCTTTAAAAAGAAAGAGTTTTTTTTTTGTTTTTTTTTTTACTTTTACTTTGTCACAAAGTGCTTACTACAATGTAGCAAGCAGATGCTACAGTTTAGATCACACATGGAAACCTACAGTGTTCAGGTTTGACTGCAAATGCAATACCAGTTTTTAAAAGCTGATATTGCATTCCACATCATGATATACTGATCATGCCCCCTCAAGGGGCAGTAGCCCTAGCTACAGTGCTGACTGCAGTCACCACCCTGGTAAGACTGTACAAGGAATCCATTTTATACTAGGGATCCTCATAAGAGTCCCAAAGCAAGTATTTCTTTTGGTCCCTGTGCATAAAGAACAAAAAGATTTTGCTCTCTTTAGATAACCACCTGGGAGCCGTGACACCTTCAGTGCCTTAGAAGCCATGGCCATTCACCAGATCACAGCCCAAAGAAATATAAAAAAAATTGAATACAACCATTACTTTATATAGAACAAGCAATTATGACATCATTTCCTTAATTGTTACTTAATTGTTTAAAGTGAAAGAACAAATATAAATATATATGCAGACAAACATTTATATAGTCTTATAAATACAAACATTAATAACTATTACTTGTCCCCATTTATCACAATATATATATATATATATATATATATATATATATATATATATATATATATATATGTTGTTGTGTCTTTCGGCTTTTCCCAGTTAGGGGTCGCCACAGCGGAACTCTGGTCCGCTAATGATTGGCAGTTGATTTTTATGTACCGAGTTTTGCCAGCCCTGACGCACAACCTTCAACGAAGGTATGCCCATTCACGCATCTCTCCACACAGAAGACGCTCTAGCTGAGAATCGAAATGGACAGCGTCTTACTGTGAGGCGACAACGCTACCGCAGCACCACCGCCGCAGATATATATATATATATATATATATATATATATATATATAAAAATGTTTATAATTAATTATTAATATAATTTAAGTCAATTTTAACAGAAATCTTGTCATTTATACCTGGATTTACATCCGTCCTTAAAAAAATATGCCACTTTAACTCTGTATTTTCTAAAAAAAATAATTAAAAGACCCAACAAATCTGTCCCTATTAACTTTTTCTACTACAAAAAAAAGTACATTTCTTGAAATTTGTACACTTCACTGAGTGTTTAGCTAAAGCATTACTTAGGTCCTTCTTTTTTAATGGCTAACACATGCTCTCTGACTCTATGGTTCAATTTTCTAATAGTTTTGCCTATATAAAAATTCTCACAACTGGAGCACACCGCAAGGTAAACCAGCCAGCCCTTCACTTTGGCAATTATATCATCCCTTTGCTGTTAGAGTATAATTCAAGTGCTTAAAATAATAACTATGTACTCCCATCATGAACTTACACTGAGTACAATTAGTACATGGAAATGTACCAAAATGAGTGAAAATATCCTTCCTCTTTTCATGTTTAGGTCCACTTTCCAATAATTCTTTTAAATTTTGTGTTTTTTTTGTTTATAAATCTCGGCTGGACTCCTACATCTTTACTCAGTTCTTCATTCCCTAAAATAATTTTTCAATTTTCACTTACTATTTCTCTAATCATAGGCCCATCAGTACTCATAGGTACAGAAAAAGCATATTTCAACATCTCTTCTCCTACTTCATTACTCTTGTTTAAACCATTAGTCTGAAATCCAACCTTTAAAACAGGAAATATCCTAACCCCTCTATTTTTTATGATATAATCAATGACATCATTTGTCTCCTTGATCATATCCTCTGTCAATAAATAACTGCTTGAGAAAGTTTAATTCACTAATAAAATTAGTTTCCTCACTAATCATCCTCCTAAGCCTTATAACTTGCCCTTTAAAGACATTGATCTTCATATATTTTGTATGATAACTTTCAAAATGTACGTAATTATTAGTGAATGTATTTTTTTCAATAGATGTTACTACTAAACTTTTGTTAATATCAGTACTTATTTTAACATCAAGGAAGTGTACTTCTGCTACAATATTACCAATGGTAAATTTAAACCAAGTCACCATCCCATTAAGTTCACTAAAAAAATCATCAAGCTGTTCTCTACTACCTGCCCAAATAAAAAACAGATCATCTATATATTGTTTATAATACCATACAAACTTAAACAATTCTAATTTTGTAAGAAATTCGAGTTCCCACCAACACATAACCAAGTTTGCAAACACTGGTGCAACATGTGCACTCATCGCAACTACACTTATTTACCAAAACAAATGAAGCACCTGGGTGACACACTATACTGTTTATACACTATAGTATTTATTGAACAAAATAAGAAATGAAAAGTAGTAAGCGCTTTCACAACCTCACGTTGCTTCATCAGACAAACTAGTATGAAGTAGTCCTACTTAATGGATAATAACATAATGGATTTTAACTTTCTTCATGTATTTATTTTGCTGCTATAGACTGTTATGTTATATAAGATGGTCTTAGTATGCATTTTATATTTGCTGTCTATTCTTATATACACACACATATATATTTGTTAAGCTGGTTGTATTTTCATGCAGATGTTTTCAGTGTATTGCTTATTTTTTTAAATGCATACAGACTTCTGCTTTAAATCTTAATTGAGTTTTTAAACTGATTGATTTATTTAACTAATTTGTATGTGTTTAAGTAGGACTACTTCATACTAGTTTGTCTGATGAAGCAACGTGAGGTTGTGAAAGCGCTTACTACTTTTCATTTCTTATTTTGTTCAATAAATACTATAGTGTATAAACAGTATAGTGTGTCACCCAGGTGCTTCATTTGTTTTAGTACTTTTTTCTCTTTGCACCTTGGTTCACCTGCAGCCGTTTACTGTGTATATATAACTCCACTTATTTGTTGGTAAACTCCTTCTCCAAAAATAAAAAAAACTGCTTGTTAGTACTAACTCCATAAGCTGGCAAACCACAAAAATGTCTTGTTTAAGACTATTCTTATGTCTGTCTCAATAAAGCCTCATAAAGTCTATACCCTCTATTTATTCTATCGCAGTATACAATGAACAAATATCAAATGTACACAGCATGGTCTCATCCCCTTGAAATTCGTATAACCATAACTCATCTAGAAACATCCTGGAGTCTTTAAGAAACCAATTACTGTTTTGTGCTATAGGATTAAGTATTTCATCTAAACAGATAGAAATTTTGATATTTTACTGTGTAGAGCAAACACTATAGGTTTAAACGGGGGGTGTTCAACATCTTGATGTATTTTGGGAATTCTGAACAATATCCCCAACTGTGGCTGTTCCACATTAAGAAATTCAAAAAGGTCAATTGTGATGTACTGTTGATGTAATAAATCTAGTAGGATAAGATTAACTTCTTGAAACTTCTTTCTAACCACATCTCTGGAAACCTTTTTATATTTTTTATATCAGCCAACATATTATTTATAGTCTCATTATACTTGGTAACATTCATAATGACCAAACCCTGCCCTTTGTCTGCTTTTATGTATCTGATGTTACTATAGGAAATTGTTTCAAGGCAACTGACTGCTGTTCAGTTATATTTCTTTCAAAATTCAATTTATTGTACCTACCTAAATTGTCTAAGTTATAAATATCATTCTCGCATATCGTAGAGAATGTATTCAATGTATTAACTAATGGTGGATTAACATTACTTCTCTTTTTCCATTGACTGTTATTAGTAGGCATATCATGATAAAGGTATTTCAAATTTAATTTTCTGACATATAAAGTAAAATCTAGCACTGTATCTGTAATCGTAGCCCTATGTGCTGGTAAAAATGTAAAACCTTTTTTAAGAACTTCAATTTCATCTTCAGTTAACATTCTGTCACTTAGATTAAAAATCTCAGATGAACAGGCTAACACCCTTTGGTTTTTCCTTTTTTCTTTCCCACTACTGTAAATGCCTCTTAATTGGGAGGGGGCTGCTGTTCCCACTTACCTGGGTGGTAAAAGGGGAACTTTCTTCACTACTAACACTAGAAACACTAGTCACAGTCTCTCTGCTATTAGTATTCTAAATGTTATTACTAACTAAGGTCTTGTTTGCATCAGAAAAGGAATCAAGCCTATATAAGGAATTTACTTTATAGTGTGAATTCCTCCTATTCCTAAAATGTGTTGTTATTAACTTTCTTTTTGTTAACTAAATACACTTGCTTCTGCTGATAAGCATTAATATCTCTCAATAACTTCTTTTTCTTAACCAACTTATTCTCTACATGCTTGTTAACTTTATCTTCTAAATTACAAAACAACTTGTAATACCTGTGTACCATCGGATGCTCTCTGATGGCACTATCTAGCTTTTTAACGTCACCCTTTAAAACATTAACTTGTTCATTATTCCATTGTATCAACAATGCATGGCAAGAGTGTATCAGTATCACAGTGCATATATTTGTTTTTTTTTTTTTTGTTTATTTCTCGTTCTCCACAGCTGACCACCAGCTGTCAACAGTTCCTGTTCCCATTCTCAGGGTCTCCTGAACTTGCCTTAGTCTCTCCTGAGCTACAGTTAATCATGTCCATGGCCAGTGAGGAGACTGAGAACCTTGATGTTGCATTATACTGCTGTCAGGGAGTATTTTCCTACTTTTTCCACCCCCATGCATATACCCAGTAACATCCCTATGGTCAGATGTCCATTAGGCATCAGCTGTGAGCTGCCCCTTAATTCTGCAAAGGGCTGAAGTTAGTGGGAAGCCTTGCCCACCCTCAGTAGCACCTTCTCATTTGTTTCCTGAGTCTGTACCAGGGAAATCAGCCTTGACAGTGTGCCTCATGTACACACCCCTCCCTCCTCCTCCCAAGATGGGAATGCTCATCCTGTCCTGTCAGCATCTCAGATGCCCAAGTCTCTAATCAAACCCAGGACATCTGGGTGTTAGTTAGGGCTTTATTTCTGTACACCACAGCTGTGGCATCAGTGCCTAAATTTGTTAATACCTGTGCAATTCAGCTGATCTGCAGGCCATAATACTGCAATAGGTGCACCTAGCCACCTATGCAGGCTCACTGCATTTTACGGTTACTCATGTGAGTACATGATGAAGACTATGCTAAGAGTAGCATGGTACAGGTGAATTGTGTGATAAAATAAATAAGCAGGTCACAAACATTCATTCAAAATAGGCTTATTATCATAATGAGCCTGTAACAGCCTTAAAACTGCTTGATAAAAGCAGATGCAGTCTGCCATTGCTAGCCTCATATCTCTATGGAAAACTACAGAACAGCAAACTGTAGAGCTGGTATTCTCTAGGTTAACAGTCAATACTACAACTTAGACAAGCTTAAAGAGAGGTAAGTGAATGGTAACTGATATTCATTTCAATTTTGCTGTACAACTAATTCTGTACTTGTGTGTAGTTTGAGGAAATACATGCCATTTTGATACTGCAGGGGAGAAAAGTGATGAGTGTTAATGTTAATGAAGCATACTGTGGGGGGGGGACTGTAAATGGGGTGGGGTGTGCTGCCATGGTGGGAAAATGCAAATGATGTATTGTGGGACATTCACTAAAACACAGTTCTGAGGTTTGTTTCCTTGTTTCCTATGCAGGTAATATAGTCCAAGATTTAGGCTGAGGGCTATGTGTGCTACTCATTGGTCATTAACTGGGAGGTGTTCTGTGAATTAACAATTAACCTCATAGCTGTTGCAATAATGGTCAGGTGTCCTCTATCGCAGGATTACCTCTGTCAAGTGGGGAGTATACTGTGTGAATCCTATAAGTCTTATATGTCTGGCTTCTGCGACCACAGATGCAGTAGTTGTGAATGTGGTATCATGGGCTGTGCTTGTTGGAGGGATGGGCTAACCAATACAATCCAGGAGCATGCAAAGGATGGCCTTGTTTTCAATATCTCAGTTTGAGTGGTTCATCTGTATACCTTGTAAAATCACCCAATAACTGTAAAGTATGCAAAGAAAGGCTCAAATTCTAAACCTACCACCCTAGAAAACAAAAATGGGAAGAAACTGAGGGTAATGCTGCTCAATGCCAGAAGTCTAAATCTCAAAATGCACGCACTCGAGGTCCTTCTCAGTATGGAGAACATCGATGTCTGTGCTGTAAATGAAACCTGGTTCAAGGCTCCTGAGAGCACTCCGGCACTATTAGGTTTTACCTCATATCATGCGTTCCAGCCCCAAAACCCGGACCACACCACAAAAGGAGGGGGTGTATCCATATTCATAAAGGATACCCACACCTCTAGGTTGGTGGCAATGCACGAAGCTTTGGAAACCATCCAGGTGCAACTAACCATAGGCAAAACTGCTCTACAAATTGTAGCATGCTACAGGCCACCCTCTCAAACTCAGGAACCCCACACAGCCTTCCTGAAGACACTGGAGGGTATAAATGTATCTCCAAACACCATCATATTGGGTGACTTCAACTACCCGAATATAGACTGGGAACATTACTCAAGCCCTAACTTTCTAGCCCAATGGTTCCTGGAGTTCATAAATTCAAATGCCATGGAACAGCTAGTCACTGTTCCCACGAGAGGAGAAAATATACTAGATCTCATTATCACAAACATGGGGACAAAATGCTCCACACCGGAAGTATATCCTCATTGGTGAGATCTGATCATAAACTAATCTCACTGGAAATCCACATCCCACCCCCACCCCAAACAAAAAAGACCACAGTGAAGAACTTCTCTAAAGCAAACTTCACACTACTCAAGACTGGTGTGGATCCTTCAAGGCCCCTGAGCCAGTGGAAACCACAACCCAAGCTGCGGAAGCCCTTACAAATGCCTTCTATGAACACCACCAGGACTGCATGGATCAGGCAATCCCAAATAAAACCAAGACTCTTTCCACAAAGGGCAAACGTCCAGTCTGGTGGACCCCAGCCATTAACAAACTTTACAATAAGAGGAGAAAGCTATTACATGATAGAACAAAATCCATAAAAGGGAAGTCACCCCTGATCATTATTAGTAAACAAATACGAGCACTCATAAAATCAACTAAGGCCAATTTTGAGAGAAAAATTGCCATGGATTCAAAGGACAATCATAAGGCCTTTTTCAGCTATGTTAGGAACCTGGGTGGAAACTCCCAGATATGCTCAGAATTAGTCCAAAATGATACAAAAATCACTGAACCCACAGACATTGCCAACATACTGGCAGACAGGTTCAGTGCAAACTTCACCCCCCTCACCCCCCTAAAGGAGAGATAACTATCCCAGCGGAGTGTAGCCTCCCAGACATCGCAAATGCACAGGTGAAAGCTGCTCTCTCTAAAGCTAAAAACACAGCATCAATGGGACCGGACGGTGTCCCCGGCTGTGTGCTACACGAGCTAAATGAGGAATTAAACCCGCACATAAGGCAGCTGTTTAATCTCAGCCTTACCATAGGATACGTGCCCAAGGAGTGGCGTACGGCAACTGTGGTCCCACTCCACAAAGGCGGTGCCTCTACGGACCCTGGTAATTACCGCCCCATAAGCTTAACAAATCTAGTCTGCAAAGCTATGGAGAGGATCATAATGGAGCTCATAAACAAAGATATAGGGGACTTGCAGACATTGGACCCGACCCAGTTTGGCTTCATCAAGGGCAGATCATGCCTTTTGAACTTGGTCGACTTCTTCGAAACAGTCACCAAGGCCATTGATGAGGGAAAGGCAGTCCATACAGCCTACCTTGACCTTGCAAAGGCTTTTGACACAATACCCCACTCGGGTATTGTAGAAAAACTTACCAGCTTAAATGTAAACCCATATGTCACAAGATGGGTTGCAAACTGGCTTAAGGACAGAACCCACAGGGTTAGATTTGCTGGCGCTATGTCAGACTCCAAGCCGGTCACAAGTGGTGTCCCACAGGGCTCGGTCCTTGGCCCCCTATTGTTCAGCATCTACTTCTCAGAAGTACAGGCCAACATGGGAGGACTTTGGCTGACAAAGTTTGCTGACGACTGCAAACTGGGCGCCATAGTGGAAAGTGCATCAGACACGGATATCCTTCAGAAGGGACTCACGGAAACAGATAGCTGGTGCCAGAGCCATGGCCTGAAGTTAAACGCCAAAAATGTATAGTCATACCCTTTGGGAAAAACAAGGTAACCCCAAGCTACCATATAGGTGGCAATCCACTAAGCACAGAAGAGGTTATCAGGGACCTGGGGACCCAGGTTGACAGTGGCCTTTCTTTTGACACTCACATTGCTAAAGTGGTTAGAAAGACCTTCTACATTGCCCACCTGATCATGAAGGGATTCACATCCAGATCTAGTGAGGTCATTGTTCCCCTGTACTCTTCACCTATCAGACCAATGATCGAGTACAATGCCCCATTCTGGATGTATCTCACCCGACATCTGCAGCAATTGGAGAGACCCCAAAAGTTCCTCACCAAAAGGATAAAGGGACTCCAAAATCTGTCATATGCTGCCAGATTGAAGAAACTCCAGCTCTATTCAGTTGCATACTGTCTGCTCAGAGGTGACATGTGCCTGACATACAAGGCCATGTCCAGCCTGGAATTAATGGACATGCTCCACCTCAAAAAATCCAAATCCACCAAAACCACTAGAGCAAGCAACTTAAACCTTAGCATGGATATAAATAGGATGTGCTGGAGGGATAGCTTTATCACTCAGAGACTCCCTATGCTGAGGAATAAAATCCCAGTCCATATGAGGCAGAGCACCTTGCTGGCTCTGTTCAAGAGAAATCTTGACCTGTGGATGGGAGATCGTAGGTTTATCCCGGGAATCATCTCTGTGTCACTGCTTGACAGAGGCACAACAAACTAATGGGCACAGTATTTTTTCATATAAGGGGTGGCGTAAGCCACAAAAATTTGGGCTAGGCTTATAAATGCCTTAGGGCAGATAGCCTAGTATAAACCTATGAACCTATGAACCTATAACGTGATCCCCCTGGCTCAACTCAGATCAGCACCTGGAAAACACCATACATAACCTTTCCACGTGAATGCAATATATACATGTGGGTAGTTCCCAGTGATTGTTTTAATGTAACAGGGGTCTTACCGATATTGGGCAGTTTCAGGTGTTGCTGTATGGGGGTATGCTGTGAATATAATGCACCTTTATCATGTATTTATCTAAACATATCACACAACATGAGAGATGTCAGAGAATCATAACTAAAAAGATCAGTTGTCTAAAAAAATCTTAGCAGGACAGACTGGCAACTCTCTCTCTGCACTCAGTCTCTTATAGACTCTCTCAAACGGAGCTGTGTTTAGACTTTCAAGAGATGAAAGATGCAGCCCTCTTTGACCTTCTGTTCCTTTACAGAACAAATAGTACCACAAATACCTACTTAAAAGAACTAAACCTTCATTATCAGATAAATAAGACAAGTTGGCATAACAGATTTATATCCCAACATATCCCTCTCGTCTGGAACAGACTTCCACTACTTGTCAAGCAGACTGAATCCTTGTCTCTCTCAAGGTAAACCTAGATAACTGGATGGACAGGCTAAAATTCTCCTACTTAAGGATACAGGGTAGATAGGAGAGGCAGAGATGTGGCTTTTCGACCAGGAGTATTATATCTGCTAGCTCCAGGCATAGGGAATTTCTGAATAGGAATTTTAGGCTTTGTAATGATCTGCAGACTGATTGCCTAATACTTACCTAGGAACCTGTAAGCCGAGCTAAAAAGTTCTTGCTTTGCAGTTTGGGATTATAAGGCAGCAATGTGCAGTATTTTATACTTGATAACTAATAAACAAAATAAAAATATATTTATTTCTCAAGAATTATCAGAAATAATACACAATTGCCACAGACCAAAAGCTAAAGCAGTACACAATCGACCATTTTGATAGGTTTGTTGTCCTGCTTGGATAGAGGCAGTAATTAATGAACTGTTTTGAGTGTGCTGATGACAAGCCAAAAAAAAAACAGTATCAGGTTCCTAATAATGGACCTGCATTATAATGTTAAGTTCAAATTATTTCCAACAAACAGTATCTTACCATAAAATGTAGCTGCTATTTGCCTCATTTAAATTAAAAACACACTCATTACTGGTCCAATGTGTGACACTTGTGCATGTGCAAGCCAACATTAAATTATCATAAAAACAAGTTGCCTCAGCTTTTGATATAATGGCATAGCAGTCAGGTGCTGAGATAACCCATGACCTCGTCTTAAGGGTTAGGGTACCCTAACCTTTTCAAACTGTTTATCTTATACTCTTCGGGTGTCACTTTGCTTCCTCACGTCATAGACTTTGCTTCTTTACATTCATGACCTAAAGACACAGACTGCTTCTGCCCAGCTTGCATTTTAAGGAGTTAGGGTACAGTAACATTTTCAGACTGTCCAATTTAAACTCTCTCAGTTTCACGTTATATGGTTTCTGATAGAAACCTTACTATTTGTGTTTCCTCCCCTGACATTACATTGTTTCCCCTCCAGTTATGTACCAGTTTGTGCAATTTTGTTAGCTGGATTATTTTACCTTCTTTGTCATTCATGTAAATGTGCAATCATGTCTTAGACTATTGCTACAGTCTTGCCAATTTTCTCATCAACTTTTCTTCACCTTTTTGTGTATCAAGCCTTTTGCGCAACATTATGCCATTGGTGAAAAAGGAAACTTTTCTTTATGGACTTTCTGCAAAAAATCAATAAAAAGATTAATCCCCAGTACTAATCATTGTTATATAATTGCCCCCATACTTTCAGCTGCTGGATTCCATTAATGACCCTCTATTCCATTGGAAGTATAACAGATTTATTGAACATGCAGTTAAAAACAAACTGGGAACTGAGACAGAGGTTCCATTTAGTCTTTTGTCATTCTATTTGCACTTCGACTTTGTGATAGGATGGGTGATGAGACAGGCCTGTATCAGTGCATTATATATTCCTTAGTTTACTCAGTTTTTCATATTCGTTGTGTATAAAAGTCATTGAAACTGTATGGAAATTTTTGATTACTACAAAATGAAAATATGGGTGAATGTTAATAAAGCAAATAAAATAATTTCACTAAGAAATTAAATGTTTGCTATTAAGTTAGGTATACTAATTATATTAGGAGTTTCCTTTAAATTAAATGTAACACTTATTTTTTATTAGAATGTTAAAATTAAAACTAAGACAAGTTGATGCTTGAAAGGGTTGTGTTGTAACAAAAATATATAAGCTTTGAATACTTAGTGAATAATGCCTTGGCTGTTGTATTTAACAGCTACATTTCATTGTCTGTTATCACTGACTGCAGAAAATAAAGCACCAGTGTAGAAACACAGCAGTCACAGTTCAGAATATCCAAAGATAAAGTAGGCAACAGGTAAAATAAATCCAAGTGTGGAAACACAGCAGTCACAATTCAAAATATCCAAAGGTAAAGTACGCAGCAAACAACAGGCAGCAGGTAGAATAAATCCAAGTGTGGAAACACAGCAGTCACAATCCAGAATATCCACAGGTAAAGTAGGCAGCAAACAACAGGTAGCAGGTAGAATAAATCCGAGTGTGGAAACACAGCAGTCACAATTCAAAATATCCAAAGGTAAAGTACGCAGCAAACAACAGGCAGCAGGTAGAATAAATCCAAGTGTGGAAACACAGCAGTCACAATTCAGAATATCCACAGGTAAACTAGGCATCAAACAACAGGTAGCAGGTAGAATAAATCCGAGTGTGGAAACACAGCAGTCACAATTCAGAATATCCACAGGTAAAGTAGGCAGCAGGTAAAATAAATCCAAGTGTGGAAACACAGCAGTCACAGTTCAGAATATCCAAATGTAAAGTAGGCAACAAGCAACAGGCAGCAGGTAGAATAAATCCAAGTTTAATGCATATACAAACTGCTAAGCATTTTCACTATGGAATCATAGGTTCATGGGTTCATAGGTTCATACTAGGCTATTTGCCCTAGGGCATTTATAAGCCTAGCCAGAGTGTGTTTGGCTTTCGCCACCCATTTTAAATTAATTTTGCTATGCCCTTTTTCGAGGTTAGTATACTGTGCCTCAGTCTAACAGTGACACAGAAGTGATACCTGGGGTAAACCTATGATCTCAATTCCACTCATCAAGATTCCTCTTGAAGAGAGTCAATGAGGGACGTTGCCTAACCTGGACTGGGATTTTATTCCAGAGTGAAGGGAGCCCCTGGGTTATGAATCTTTCCCTCCAGCATGTCCTATTTATTTCAGTGCTGAGGTTCAAGTTTCTCGAGCGAGTAGCTCGATGGGATTTGGATTTTCTGAGGTGCAGCATGTCCATTAATTCCGGGTTGGACATGGCTTTATACATCAGGCACAGATCGCCTCTGAGCAGGCAGTATGCCACTGAGTAGAGCTGGAGTTTCTTTAACCGGGCAGCATATGGCATCTGTTTGAGCCCTTTGATCCTCTTGGTGAGGTACTTTTGGGGTCTTTCCAGTTGCTGCAGGTGTCTGGTAAGGTACATCCCAAAAGGGGCATTGTACTCAATTATGGGCCTGATGAGGGATGAGTAAAGAGGCACGATGACCTTCCCTGATCTGGATGTGAATCCCTTCATGATTAGGTGGGCTATATAAAATGTTTTTCTAACCACTTTGCCCACGTGGTTGTCAAATGAGAGATTGCTATTAACTTGGGTCCCCAGGTCCCTAATTACTTCTTCTGTACTTAATGGATTACCACCTATGTGGTAATTTGTGGCACTTTGTTTTTGCCAAAGGGGATGACTATACACTTTTTGGCGTTTAGCTTGAGGCCATGGCTCTGGCACCAGTTGTCTGTTTCTATGAGGCCCTTTTGGAGGATGCTTGTGTCGGCTGGAGAGTCGATTATGGCACCCAGTTTGCAGTCATCTGCGAACTTGGTCAGCCACAGTCCTTCCGTGTTGGCCTGTACCTCCGAGAAATATATACCAAACAAGAGAGGTCCCAGGACTGAGCCTTGTGGGATGCCACTTGTAACTGGTTTGGAGTCTGACATGGCTCCAGCAATTCTAACCATGTGGGTTCTGTCCTTGAGCCAGTTTGCAACCCATCTAGTGACATAGGGGTTTATATTTAAGCTGGTGAGCTTATCTATAATGCCCAAGTGGGTATTGTATCGAAGGCTTTTGCGAGGTCCAGGTAGGCTGTGTGGACCACCTTCCCCTCATCAATGGCCTTGGTGACTGTTTCAAAGAAATCGACCAGGTTTAAGAGGCAGGATCTGCCCTTAACAAAGCCGAACTGGGTAGGATCCAGTGTCTGTAGGTCCCCAATATCTTTATTTATGAAGTCCATGATGATCCTTTCCATAGCTTTGCAGACCAAGCTAGTCAGGCTTATGGGGCGATAGTTTCCAGGATCCGTTGAGGCACCACGTTTGTGGAGAGAGACCACTGTTGCTGTATGCCACTCTTTGGGTACATATCCTGTAGTAAGGCTGAGATTGAACAGTAGTTTTATGTTTGGGTTTAGCTCTTCTTGGAGTTCATGTAGGATGCAGCCCGGGACACCATCTGGTCCCACTGATGCTGTGTTTTATTGCTTTGGAGAGGGCAGCTCTTACCTGAGCATCTGAGATGTCAGGGGGGCAGCACTCTGCTGGGATAGATATTTGCCCTTTTGGTGGGGGGGGAGAGTTTGCACTGAACCTGTCAGCTAGGATGTTGGCAATGTCTGTGGGTTTGGTGTATTTTTTGTCATTTTGGACTAATTCTGAGCATATCTGGGAATTCCCACCCAGGTTCCTAACATAACTAAAGAAAGCCTTGTGATTATCCTTAGTGTCCTGTGCAATTTTTCTCTCGAAGCTGGCTTTAGATGATTTTATGAGTGCCCGTAGTTTTTTGCTAATACTGATCAGAGATGCCTTCCCTTTTTGGGATTTTGCTCTATCATGTAGTAGCTTCCTCCTTCTATTGTATAGTTTGTTTATGGCTGGGGTCCACCAGACAGGACGCCTGCCTTTGGAGGATTGGGTCTTGGTTTTATTTGGGATTGCATGATCCATGCTTTCCTGAAGGTGTTCATAGAATGCGTTTATGAAGGATTCTGCGGTCTGGGCCGTATTTTCCACAGGCCCGGGGGCTTTGAAGGATTCCACCTCGGTTTTGAGGAGTGTGAAATTTGCTTTAGAGAAGTTTTTCACTGTGGTTTTCTGGGCAGGGGGTGGGGTCGGGATGTGAATATCCAGTGAGATTAGTTTATGGTCTGATCTTACCAGTGAGGGATACACTTCTGGTCTGGAGCATAGAGTCCCCATGTTGGTGATGATCAGGTCCAGTATGTTTTCCCCTCTTGTGGAGTGATAACAAGTTGTTCCATAGCATTTGAGTTTATAAATTCTAGGAACCTTTGGGCTAGGGTGTTGGAGCTAGAGTAATGCTCCCAGTCTATGTTTGGGTAGTTGAAGTCGCCCAATATAATGGTGTTTGGAGAGACCTTCATATTTTCTAGTGTTCTCAGGAAGGCCGAGTGGGGTTCCTGGGTTTGGGAGGGTGGTCTCTATCAGGCTATAATCTGGAGGGCAGTTTTACCTACTGTTAGTTGCACATGGATAGCCTCTGATGCTTCGTGCTGTGCCACCAACCTGGAGGTGTGGGTATCTTTGACGAATATTGATACTCCCCTTCCTTTTGTGATTCGGTCCAAGTTTGGGGCCGAAAAGCATGGTATGAGGTATAACCTGGTAGTGCTGGAGTGTTCTCAGGAGCCTTGAACCAGGTTTCTGTTAAGGCACAGATATCAATGTTCCCCATTCTAAGGAGAGTTTTGAGTGCGTGCATCTTGAGGTTTAGACTTCTGGCATTGAGTAGCATTAATCTTAGTTTCTTATCCCTTGTGATACCTATGGAGGTGGGTTTGTCTTTTGAGCCTTGCCTAAAAAAGGCACTATAGGGGTAGCAAGAGCCTTTGCCAATATCTGAAAGCCCAGGGGTGACAGGTGCAAGCCGTCCCTGGTGAAGCATCGTGGCTTGTCGAGCATGTCATCCCAGGCTGACAGGCATTGGATCCCCTTTGAATGACACCAATACTTGTTGAAATTGATCATCTTGTCTTCATATTGTGGCATCATTCTTGGTGAGGGTAAGATGCTATTCAAGGTCAGGGTCATACCGGCCTGGGCTACATGCTCAGAGAGCTCCTCTATGTCTCTTTTCATGTAGTCCAGGGAGGTACGTCTCGTGTCATTCACACCAGCATGGACAATGACTGAGTCATATTTGTACTTGCCTTGGTGTGACCTGAGTGCTTGTGTTATGTGGCGGATCCTAGCAACCGACAGGCAGCTCACCGTGACCTTCTCCTTGTTCAGCCTGGTGAGCGGGACGTCAGTGTGCCTGATGATAGAGTCACGTATTACAAGTGTATCAGGTGTGTTGTTTAGCCTTAAGGGCTGTGACTGTTCGGCACACTGGCTTTGTGAGCTATGTGTTGCACATGTTTTGTTTTGGGGTAGCGGTTGCTTGGGTGTCTGCTTTGGAGGTCTCTGCTGCTTAGGCAGATTTTTATTTAGAGCCTCCGAGTATGTTTTTGTGTGTTTATGTGTTTGGTTTGCTGTCGTGGTAGGTGTGAGACTGGAATTGTAGTGAGTGTGGTTTCCTTCTCCTCCTGACTGGTTATGCCAGTACTGAGTTGAGAGAGGTTAGCCTCCAGTTTGGCTATATGGTTGCATCTCTCACATGTGCTGGAATTTGTTGGGAGGAGGAGAGGGCTGTCTGTGTACATGAGGCAGTTGTAACATTGCCTCAAGATTCCCAGATTCACCAGCTGGACCGGAGAGGAGATTAACAACTGACCTTTGGACATGCTAGAATAGTACTGGGAATTCCTTTATAATTGAAAAAAAGGGCCAATGGGGAACAAGGTACTCAAGGGGAGTTTGTGAGGGTGTAGTGCTTTTAAATTTTTAGTGCTGACTTATATAATTGCTTTAGTGAGCAAGTGCCAGGTAACTTAAATGCAATGTGTTACAGGTAACTTAAATGCAAAAACGACAGACAGCAACTTTCTTTCAAGTGAAACAAGGAAAAAAGTACAGTAAGCAATGCAGATATCACTAGGGATCCACAGAAGTGCTGAAAAGCCGCGTTTTAGGTGGAATTAGCGTTTCAGGGAAATAACAAGCAAACAAACAACAAGCATACAAACAAAGCTAGATTCAGCAGGCCTGGATCTAGTCTATGCTACAGCAAACAAGGTGTACCAATTTCAGTAAGAAACAGTTCAAATATGCAGGCACTATAAGCCTTTAACCAGAAATTCCCAGCTCAGAAGGGCAGAGTCCAGCCTCTCCTCCCACAAGAGTGCAGACCACGAACATTCTTAATGTAAAATAACTGGCCTGAAGCCCAAGTGCTTAAACCAGAACTAATACACTTTTAGAATAACAGACACTGAGCCCTCAATCAGCAGTTCCCAACTTAGAAGGATGTAAGCTACCTGTCCTGCCACCACAGTGCAGGCCACAAACCTTCCTAATGTAAAACAACTGGTCTGAAGCCCAAGTGCTTAATCCAAAAGACTTAGAATGATACCTACACTTTAATCAAGTTGCTACCAAGCAGTAATAAATACAATTGAACACTTTAAAGAATGCCTGGATTAGTGCTCAAGTTATACAAACAAAGCTAGATTCAGCAGGCCTGAATCTAGCCTATGCTACAGCAAACAAGGTGTACCAATTTCAGTAAGAAGCAGTTCAAGTATGCAGGCACTATAAGCCTTTAACCAGAAATTCCCAGCTCAGAAGGGCAGAGTCCAGCCTCTCCTCCCACAAGAGTGCAGACCACAAACCCTCGTAATGTAAAATAACTGGCCTGAAGCCCAAGTGCTTAAACCAGCATTAATACACTTTTAGAATAACAGACACTGAGCCCTCAGTCAGCAGTTCCCAACTTAAAAGGATGTAAGCTACCTGTTCTGCCACTACAGTGCAGACCACAAACCTTCTTAATGTAAAACAACTGGTCTGAAGCCCAAGTGCTTAAACTAAAAGGCTTAGAATGAGTTACACCAAGCAGTAATAAATACAACTGAGTACTTTTAAGATGACGCAAAAGCAAAATAAAGTAAGGAGTAACACAAATACAGTAAAAGCAGATAACATTTTTTTTTTTTTTTTGAGTGAGCAAATGAGATGGGCCCAGGAATTACAGGACAGAAACAAGTGCAAATGCAGGCCTTCAAATCCGAAAGTTGAGAGAGATGGAAGACCGCCCAAATGGCCAATAACTACAAATTCTGGGCCAGAACTACTCCTTATGTGGTAGACAGGTTACCTAATGCTTACCACTCCCACTGATAAGCTAGAAGGCGTCCCTCCAACACAGAAAGGCTTGGGGGGCCCAGAAGCTTACAAACAGTCCTGGATACAGCAAATCTGTATCTGGAACACTAATTATAGGAAAGGTAGGAAACAGGCTTACAATTTTTTTTTTTTTTTTTTTTTCAGGCTTCTTCAGACCTTAATAAAACAGCATCTTCACTGAGCATTTATATAACAATAGCATAAAACACAAAC
This sequence comes from Protopterus annectens, assembly GCF_019279795.1. NCBI lineage: Eukaryota > Metazoa > Chordata > Ceratodontiformes > Protopteridae > Protopterus > Protopterus annectens. Next base: position 1,402,752,220 of record NC_056732.1, on the reverse strand, counting down.
CAATCAGAAGCTAAAACTAATAAAACAATTAAATAGTTAAAGCTGAATTCACTGAAAAGGTGAACCCAGCAACAGGAGGTAAAAATTACTTTTTCCTTCTCCTTCTGGCTTTTAAAACAGATTTCAAGGGTACAAATTAATTTAAGCCTGACCCCATATGAGAATGTAGTTTGGCTATCCATCTTGCTTCAAATCTCTGTGTTTCATTTTCAATGTTACCCAACCTAGCATTCTCATATATAAAATCTAATACAGTAAAAAAAAACTGTGTGTATTACCTTGCATTTGAGCATGTTTAGCTAAGGCACTGACAGTGTTATCTTTATTTATACAATGTATATGATCCCTAATATGTTCACAAAACTGATGGTTGGTTTTACCAAAATAAAATAAGCTACATTGCTCACAGTTAGCTAAATAAACCAAAACAAAAAGGTTGAACACTGGAAACCAACTCTCCACAAAAAGGCAGCAAACAGACCAGGAAATCCACCAAAGTATCCAGCAGCCAAACTCACAATAAGGTACAGCAAGGCAGAATAGTAACCATAAACACCACTCGCGAAGATAGTACTGAAAACCTTTTATTAACGCCAAAATTAGCTAAATAAACACCATTCATGGCATGACAGTTAGCCATAACATTTAAAATATTTCTTCCCTGTCTATGGATGAACAAACTCATTATCCTTTCTGAAATGCTGACAGAAATTACAAGTGCCAATGTTTTGGTATCCTCTCCTCATTGTCCATTGCCCAACTTATAACTTATCTGGATAACACAACACCCTCTTTAAATTCACCATATTCCTGTAAAAACACTTAGGAGATGTGCCAACTAATGCTTCAATAGATGGATCAGAAGTTATAATATGCCATTTCTTTTTATTTACATCAGTGACCTTATTTATATCACTGGAAAAAGTTAAAGGGACTCTTAAGATGGTATCCCTTCTAACTTGTCTATGTGGGTCCCGGGTTGGGGTCATAAAATAAGGTCTCCCAACACCCTTCCTAAGCTGGTGGGCACCACACATACCCTTAGGTATCTCAGTCCCCTTATACCCCCTATTCTCAAAATCATCCTTCAGGGTCACGATAAATTCCTCAAAGTCCTGGTCTTTAACATATAACCTAAAGGCGCTTACCATTTGTCCCTTCACCACATCCTGAAACACATGGTTAGGATGCATACTACTACGATGGACAAAACACAGTTTGTAGCAATCCTTCCTATAAAGGCTTTGTGATAAGTTTGTTACTACCAGCCTCCCTCTTCGCCATAACATGCAAATAGGATATCTCAGTATAGGACTTAGTAGCAGTAAACTGCAAAATGTCTGTAGTGGAGTGAAGATAGCAGAAAACCTATGTCCATTTATTTAGAGAAAAAGTTGAGACTCATGTTGGACACATGTTTTTGTGTTAAAAGATACACAGCAATTTATTTTTGATTTGTATCCGTTTCCAAGGATTATATGTTTCCATCTAGTTACCTTTTGGTAACACTTGATGTCGTATTACTGTTTACAGTGATACCTTATCAGCAAGGTGTCTTAATGGTCAAGGATTTTATGGAAATGAGAAGTGATTTGGATGCTAGGCAGACTGATCTCCTTGAGATGGTTTTGGATATAACATTTTTACATTTGACAATAGATATTACCACCAGAGGCATGGCATAGCTATGGGCACACCTTGTGCCAATATCAATGGCAATGCAGTCATGGCTGTATAAGAATGCAGGTTTCTAGTGAGTTTGAGATGTTGGGGTCATCAAATACAATTTTACCAACAGTTTGTGGATGACCTTTTTATGGTTTGGACTGGCACAATAATGGAATTGGATGAATTTATCTGCTATCTTCATTCCAAAAAAATGAAAATATGGGTGAAAGTTAAAAAAGCAAATAATAAAATAGTTTCACTAAGAGATTAAATTTTTGCTACTAGGTTAGGTGTACTAATTATATTGGGAGGTTCCTTTAAATTAAACATAACACTTATGTGTTATTAGCTGTTAAAATTAAAACTAAGACAAGCTAAAGCATGAAAGGTTTGTTTTGTAACAAAAATATATAAGCTTTGAATACGTAGTGAATAATGCCTTGGCTGTTATATTTAACAGCTGCATTTCATTGGTTGTTATCATTGAGAATTTGCTGAAGTGTATATTTAAAAAGACTGGAGGATTATTTGTCTTAACCAGCCCAGAAGTCATATGTTATGTTACTAAGCCAGTGTGCTGAAAATTCTAGGTATATTATGGAAATGAAATGCATGCCTCAGGGAAAAGGAGCTTGAGTGTTGGGTTGAAGGTGTGTTGATGTTTTTTTTTCTCCAAAGAAAGAATGACAAATGACAAGGGAGAAATCAGCTAAGAAATGATTTGCTGAACCTTCTTCTTTCAGACGTTCTGCCACTACCCCGCCCAGATATGTATAGTCTACCTTGAGGTGCCTGTTGAGCCATAACACCAGCTAAATAACAGTGCAATGTTATGAGTTGTTAAGAGGAGCAGGGAGCAATATGTTTTATAAGAAGCCAAGGGTTTAGTCAAATTTATAGGTTCATAGGTTCATAGGTAGGTACTAGGCTATCAGCCCTAGGGCCCATACAAGTCTAGCCAAAAAATGTACCTTGGCTTTCGCCACCCAAGAAAATTATTTTCTTGTGCCCCTGTCGAGCAGAGCCACAGAAGTGATCCCCGGGGTGAATTTCCCATTTCCCATCCAATCATCAAGATTTTTCTTGAAGAGTGCTAATGAGGAGCTCTGTTTGACATAGGTAAGTAGTCTGTTCCAGAGTATGGGAAGTCTCTGGGGCAGGAATCTATCCCTCCAGCATGTTCTGTTTATTGTGGTGACAAGGTTTAGATCCCTAAAGCGTGTAGCTTGGAGGGACTGGGATTTCTTTAAGTGGAGCATGTCCAACAGCTCTGGGTTTGACATAGATTTGTATGTTAGGCAGAGATCAACCCTGAGAAGGCGATATGCGATGGAGTAAAGCTGTAGTTTTTTAAGACGGTCTGCGTAGGGCATATGTTTGGGGCCAGTAATCATTTTTGTGAGGTATTTCTGTGGTCTTTCCAGTTGTTGTAGATGTCTTGTGAGGTACATACCAAAAGGGGCATTGTACTCTATAATGGTTCTAATGAGTGATGAGTAGAGGGGAACAATGACCTCTTTTTTTCTGGATGAGAATCCTTTTGTGATGAGATGAGCCACGTAGAAGGATTTCCTGACCACTGTGGCAATGTGATTATCAAAAGAGAGACTACTGTCCACCTGTGTCCCAAGGTCTCTTATCACATTTTCAGCATTAAGTAGACTACCAGCTATGTGGTAGTTCATGGGTACAGAGTTTTTACCAAAGGGGATGACAATACACTTTTTGGCATTGAGCTTCAGGTCATGGCTTTGATACCAGGTATCTGTCTCAGTGAGGCCCTTTTGTAGTTTGTTCACATCATTAGGAGTTTTGATTATGGCTCCTAGTTTGCAGTCATCTGCAAACTTTGTTAGCCAAAGACCTTCTGTGTTAGCCTGCATTTCAGAGAAGTAGATACCAAACAGGAGAGGACCCAGGACTGAACCCTGTGGTACTCCACTTGTCACTGGTCTGATGTCAGATTTGGAATCCGCTACTTTCACAGTGAGAGTTCTGTCCGTGAGCCAGTCGGCAACCCATCTTGTGACATAGGGATTTATACCTAGTTTAGTGAGCCTATCTATAATTCCAGAGTAGGGGATGGTGTCGAAAGCCTTGGCGAGATCTAGATAAGCTGTGTGAACCATTTTACCCTCATCTATGGCTTTGGTGACTGCTTCAAAGAAGTCAATCAGGTTTAGGAGACATGATCTGCCTTTTACAAATCCAAACTGGGTAGGGTCCAGAGTTTGGAGATTACCAATGTCTTTGTTTATGAGTTCCACGATGATACATTCCATGGCCTTGCAGACCAGGCTCGTCAGGCTAACGGGGCAGTAGTTCCCAGGGTCCATCGTGGATCCCCCTCTATGGAGTATGATAACCGTCACAGTGCACCATTCAGTGGGTACAAAGCCTGATGTGAGGCTATGATTGAACATAGTACTTAGGTAGGGTGCCAGTTCATTCTGTAGTTCATGTAGAACACGCAGCCTGGGATATTGTCAGGTCCCATGGATGCTATGTTCTTGGCTTTGGAGAGTGTGTTTTTTACCTGTGCAGCCATGATTATAGGAACTCTGCATTCTTCGTATAGGGATTGGCCCTCTAGGGGGTGAGAGGGGAGTAAAGTTAGCACTGAACCTATCTGCTAGGATGTTGGCAATATCAGTTGTTTCTGTATATTTAGTGCCATTGTGCTGTAACTCAGAGCAGATCTGAGTGTTCCCATTTAGATTCTTGACATAGCTATAGAATGCTTTGTGGTTGTCTTTAGAGTCAGTGGCAATTTTGTTTTTGTAACTAGCTTTGGAGGATTTTATGAGGGATTCCAGCTTCTTACTGAGGTTGACCAGGGAGTTCCTCCAGTCATGGGATTTTACTCTTTTTTGCAACAGTTTCTTTCTTCTGTTGTAGAGTTTGTTTATGGCAGAGAACCACCAGACTGGCTTCCTTTTTTTGGAGGATAACATCTTGGTTCTATTAGGGATAGCATGATCCATGCACTTGTGTAAGTGCTTATAAAGTGCATCTGTGTAGGATTCGGCAGTCATACCTCTATTGTCCGTCTGCATGGGTGTCGTGAAGTTTGCCACTTCTGTCTTAAGAAGTGTGAAGTTGGCTTTGGAGAAGTTTTTTATGATGGTTTCCCTAATTGGGGGTGGGGGTGGGATGTGTATGTCTAGGCTGATTAACTTGTGGTCGGATCTAACCAACGAGGAATTGACCTCTGGTGTGGAACACTGCTTTCCCATGTTGGTAATGACCTAAAGGTCTAGGATATTGTTGCCCCTGGTGGGGGTGTATATAAGTTGATCCAAGGCGTTGGAATTTATGAATTCTAGAAAACGTTGAGCAAAAGAGTTGGTACATGAGTAGTTTTCCCAGTTAATGGTGGGGTAGTTGAAATCACCCATTATTAGGGTGTTGGGTTGTACCCTAATACTTTCCAGTGTATCAAGAAATGAGGAGTGGGAATCCTGGGGCATAGTGGGCCATCTGTAGCAAGCTACAATTTGGATTGCGGTCTTGCTCAGAGTTAGTTGCACTTGGATAATCTCGGATGCATTATGCTGTGCTACTAGCCTGGATGTGTGGATATCCTTAATGAATATGGACACGCCTCCGCCTTTTAGTGCTTCATTCTGGGTTAGGTGGCCGAAAGGTGTGGTATGAATTGTAGCCTGGTAATGCAGGGGTGCTCTCTGGAGCTTTGAACCAGGTCTCTGTCACTGCACAGATGTCAATGTTCTCCATTTTAAGGAGTGCCTTGAGTGAGTGCATTTTGAGGTCTAGACTTCTAGCATTGAGTAGCATTACCCTTCGATTTTGCTTGCTTGTACCTGCTACGGTGGTGAATTTGTCATTTCAACCTTGCCTAAAAAAGGCACTATAGGGGTGGCAAGAGCCTTAGCCAGTATCCAGAATCCTAAGGGCGACAGGTGCAGGCCTTCTCTGGCAAAGCATCGTGGTCTGTAGATCATGTCGTCCCAGGCAGACAAATACTGGATCCCCATAGAATGACACCAGAAGCTTAGCCAATTGTTGAAGTCAATCATTTTGTCCTTGTACTGTGGTATCATTCTGGGTGATGGCAGGATGCTACTCAGGGTTAGGGTCATACCTGCCTGGGATACAAGATCGGAGAGCTCCTCCATGTCTCTTTTCATGTAGTCCAGGGAGGTACATCTCAGGTCATTAACACCAACATGGACAATGACAGTGTCATATTTGCACTTATTGTGGAGTGACCTGAGTGCATGCGTTATGTGGTGGATTCTAGCACCTGACAGACAGCTGACAGTAACTTTCTCCTTGTTTAGTCTAGTGAGTGGAACATCAGTGTGCCTGACTATAGAGTCACCTATGACTAGAGTGTTGGGCTATGGTTGAGTGTCACACTGAGTTTTTGGGCTATGTGTCATTTGGGTTGTGTTGGGAGGTGGTGTTTGCTTACATTTATGCTTTGGATGTCCCTGATGCTTGGGCAGGTTTTTATTGAGAGCCTCTGCGAATGTAGGTGCGGGTTTTGTGATTCTATGTGTGTGTTTTGGTGGTGTAGGTTTTGAGGAACTATGTGATGAGTGTGGTGTGGTGCAAGTGTTTGCCTTCTCCTCTTGACTGCCCAGTCCAGTCTTGGGTGAAGAGAGCTTTGCTTCCAGGTTGGCTCTGTAAGTGCATCTCTCACATGTTGTAGTGTTGGGTGGTAGGATTGCAGTCATCTGTGTAGAATCTGTTTTCATCAGTATATTAGAGGCAGAGATGTGACTTTTTGACCAGGAGTATTATATCTGCTAGCTCCAGGCATAGGGAAAACACCCTAACTGTGTCACCAATGACCTACATTTGACTAGCAATGCAGATGCCTGTAAGATATGAATGGGAAGGTGTTCAGCCACCCTGGGGAAAGGGAGGCAGTTCTGGTTTACCATATTGGTGACACCAAGTGGGAGCACTAGGTGTTCACCCAGTGGAGGTCTAAGCCAACATAGAGTACAGTTGTGCAAAATCTTACCATAACAGTAAATGTCCTTCTTTTCACTGTTGCAGTATTCCTTACATAAGGGATTTCCTGCAAAAGATAGCCCAACATCCAGCCAGCATATCAAAGCCTTTAGTGTTTACAAGCATTGTACATCATATGTATACTCCCCACAAAAGGGGTAGGACATAAAGGTAACATATGGATGCACATAACTCAGAAATGAAAAGTCCCAGGAGGAACAGAATGCATCTAGGTACCAGGAGTAACATGTGCATCCAGAAGGAGGAAAAATAACAGAATTCCTGGCCAAAAAGGCAGGAGGAATAGGGCAGAGCAGAAAGGGTAGGAGGGAGGGAGTGAATACTACAAAAGTACAAAAGTAAATTTTACATAACTGTGCTATGTCCTTCCATATCACTGTTGTTGTATTTCTTAAGTAAGGGAGAGTACAAAAGCTCTAGAAATAACATCCAACTTGTAATACTTAGTGATGGTATGGGCAGAAAGTCCAAGTAACAGCCTCAGTGATGGAATTAGTATCCAGTCCTTTGAAAAAGCCACCAAAAGAAGCAACAACTCTGGTAGGATGATCCTTTACAGAGGTAGAAAGACATTTACCATGAAAAGAGTTTCTAGGGTCCAGTGGTGCAAGGTTTGATTCCCTCGGCTTCTATTGCCTAACTGTATGAATATGGCAAGTCACTTAACCAGACACCTCTCCCAAGCTGAATCTGAAAAAGGCCCACGGGGATCAGTGCTCTACTCCAGAAAACAAATACAATAAAACACATTTCAGCTGGTTTTCTTTCAGCAGCTTTTTGTGAGAGGAAATTGTCATCTTAACACATTAATTGAGTGGTATTGTATAAAAAAGTAGGTGTCAACATTTTAGAAATATTGGCATATTAATTATTTTTATAAGCAAAAATTCTATTTTCTATTACAATGGTTGTTTATATCTACCCTGCATTAATAGATGTACGTTTTCTTTAAATTATGCATAGTTAACTCCAGATGAGCTGTGATACAAATGCAAACTTACATTAATTGTAGGTTAGAGTTTTATGTTAAAAAAAATCCTTTAAATTTGCAGAAGTGGAAATAAAGAAAGTTTGAAGGGACGAATAACAGATTGCAAGGACATGGGTATTCTCATGTGGTAGTTGAATGGTCATGAGTGAATAAATTTATTATTTATGTAAATATTTCAGAAGAATGAATTGTAGATGTAATGCTTTTGTTGCAAATATACTAATATGTCTGCTTCCTTCATAGCAGATATATTACAATAAGGTTTATTGTAATAATTACTTCCCTTACTCTTCATTCATTGAATGCCAAAATACCTTTGTCGTTCATCTGAACGGCAACATAGGAGATAGATTAGGTCTTGGTTTAACATTTCACCCAAAGTTTGTCACCTCACGTGTACAATACCCTGCTCATGTTTCATTGTGTGACAGTATTTCATATGAACCCAAGTACTTTGGGGATAAAGAGCCGATAGCCTTCTAATTTTTTGCAGCCTGTTAAACTATAGCTACCAACTAATAGTACAATGACATGCATTCATGCTTGTTTGAGCAGAAGCCCCCTCAAATGCTCTAGATTTGCCAGTGTGCACAATATATGTCTTCAGTATAACTGACCTTTAAATTATTCACCTATAGCAGGTTCACTGACCGTAACAATAAACCTCCTTTAAATCCTAGAACAGTCCTTGTGCCTACCGGAGATATCAAATATGTGCTTTCTACCTTCTTATATAAAATGCAGCACATGCGAAGGAAATCTCACTTAGTACATTATTTTTCCACTATTTGTAGTCAGGTACACATATTCATTGAATGCTGTTTCTCTGCATTTACCTAATATCACATAAATACAATACTGAATTGTTAATAATTTAAGTATGCAAGATTTTCAAACTTCTTTGGGCCTCCCCTAAATGCTCTATGTCTTCCTATGAGGCCTGGACACACCATTTGAAAAATATAGACTTACAAGAGCAAATTTCCATGGCAAGAATGAAAAAAAAACATTATAGTGTGATATAATAACCTACATAAAGCATGTTATCTGCAGCTTTTCTGAGTTAAATATTAGTACTAGGTATGTCTCAAGCTACGTTGTATACTGTGTAATCTATGCGTGGAATTTGATAGTTGGACTTAGAACTTCATTATAGTATAACTGAAGGTTTTGCTACTGCTGATTAACTGTATTGTCAGAAATGAAAAAAGGTTTTTGTACAAATCTGTACAAGGAGTTTTTAGTGACAGTATATAGAGCAGACAGCATTGGAGTAAAATTATATGGATTATTTGGAGAGTGTTTATTTCAATCTCAATTACTGTCCTAATGGAATCAAATATACACATTATATCATATATCATACTTAACCTCACATAAATCTGTTTCTTGAAAATTAAGTTATCTAGATGGCCTTTCCTTTTTTCTTATAGGCTTCTTCTATCTCTCATACCATCCCTTAAAGTAAGCATCAGAAGGTGAAACAGAACTATCACAGACGAATTTCTGTGTTTCCTTCCTACTGCCAGGTTTGCCTGCTTATGTCCTGCAGCATTTTTTTTCTCTTGCTAGGCCACTATGAGTGTGCACTTAATGCAGGACACTCCCAAATCTCCTACATCTTGTTGAATCATGTTACCTGTCACAACTCTGAATAGCTCTTTTCACAGGCATTTTGGATTTTAGCCAAATATGTACTCCGAATGTCATCTCACATACCTATCAAACATTGTATGATAATGAGTGTATGCTGCATCCACCTTAAATAGTTTGCTCTGTTTTACTGCATTTTAGAAACCATGAATGTATTTCCTAGTGTCTTATGACCTAGGTCATGGCTGAAAATGTTCTGATTGGTTTAACCCATTTACTCCTTCGTATTCCTTAAGAAATGATAAAAATAAATACCCCAAGCCAGCTTTCAATCCAGTCTTTTTGCTCTTACTCACCTTTTGCAATCACTCCTTTCAGGAGAATCGTTATGGCTTTGTTCTTCTCACTTTGAGATGCTATCCAAAATGCTGCTAACCAAGATCATTGTTTTCATGGTTTTATATTTACAGATAATTCCACAGCTAAATGACACTTGCATGTGGCCTACATGCTTCATATTCAATCGTATGAATATTGTTTTATGCTCCGAAGTAGTAACAGGCTACAAGACCATTCTGTTAAGCTATTGTGAAAGTTCTTCCTTAGTTCATGACCTTTTTTATATTTTTGGTTTTCCCCAGCCTTGACCATTAAGTCTCAGCTAACACACTACAGGTTAGTCATGTATGGAATAAGCACCACAAACATACCTATCAACCTCTTAGTTAAAAAAATCTGGACCAAGCCTGACAAAATGGGGGGATAAAGGCCCAAAAATAGGGACAGATTTTAAATATTGCTCTTATAAACTTCGAAAGTTGATAGAGTAACAAGGTTTGGGTTATCATACATTTTCTGAAGAATTTGAAGTTTGAAACTCAAATGTATGTCATTATTTGGTGACTTCAGTCTTCAGATCATCCCAGTGATTTGCCAAAAAAACACACACATTTTATGAGGAACACATGAAAACTATGAGACAAAAATCTGCACATTCTGCGTAAATCTCGACAGTTGAGAGGTATGACCCCAAACCTCCCTACAGTAGAAAGTGGATACCTTACGTACAACCCACACCTTTAACTTAGGCAGTGAAGCTAGTCAGTTGTCAGCTGTGCCTGTTTTTTTTTTTTCTTTTCTTATATGCCTATCCCCCAGGATGGTGTTTGTACCTGCTAAGGTGAAGGTCTGACATGCCTTCTCATGGAACTATGTGCTTCCAGACATGTACAGAAGGCTGCACCATGAACACAATTTGTAAGACAAATGCATTCTACATGCTGTACATCCATCCTCCAGCAGGTGTCAGCTTTGGAATGAACTGAACTCCCTGCTCAGATCAGGATGTGGAAGTTGAACTCAGTTGTTAACGCCTACCCTCACAGGTCAGTGTCTGGTTCACTAGTCAAACCCTGGTTGCTTGTGCTACAGTCAGGACTCCATCCTATTGTACCATGAAGGAAGGCTAGGTAAGCCACGTGCAGTTCATGATTTAATGCTGGATTATTAGGGTTGCTGTCAGGAATTTATTTCTCGGCATCATGGAGCTGACTTTCAGTCCATGACTGCTTCTAAGCAGAGATTCAAGGAGCAGAATTTTCTAAAAGGACTTTGTTAGCAAGGCATACTCTTGACACTCAGTGGAATTATTACATCATGTATAAAACAAATTAATGTGTGAGCAAGTGTTATCTCATTGATGTGTATGAGGTATTTGCCACTTGAAATGTTCCCATTTGGTTTTCTAATACATGTCTATTCACTGCAGCCTTACCCCTCTCACTTCTCGTATTCCTGTGACTACTACCACTACTGCCCTTCTCTCAAAAAGGACACTAAATCATCCCTAGTCGGTCACTGATGAAGTCACAAATGCCACTCCATTTCTCCTGCAGAACTACCTATATATGATAATATGATTATGGTGACAGAAGAAGATCACCAATTCTATGCAGGCTAGGTTTCAGTAAGCCTACTGCAAATACACTGCATTTTATTTCCACTTGTATTCCCTCTGTCACTCAGGAATGTAAAGCTGTCACTTGTTCCGTGTCCACATTCTCCATCTCGTCCAGTAACTTGTGACACTTTTTCACTACTTTCTAATGATAATATTTTTCATCCATTCTAATTCAAGTTCCATCAGGCACACCATGCTTTTATCTTCGTTTTCCCTCTCTCCTAAGTACTTATCCTTTGAACATTTTCCTTACTACCCCATATGTGTTCATGTCATGTGTCTGTCTCTTTCTCACCCTCTCTGTCTCCTCTTCTTCAAAGTGAACATTTTCAAACTCACGTCATATGACAGCTGATCTATACTCTTTTTCATTTTCATAACCCTTCTTTGTATTTTCTTTAACAACTTAATTTCTTTTTTTCAAACATATCTAGAACTAAACATGTTACTATATTTCTCCCAGTATGGCTTTACCATGGGGTTATTATTTTAGCATTGTTTAACTCTACCCCTTAATCAGTGTTTTCCAGCATTTTGCTGTTCTTGACTTTGATTTTTCTGTTTACTGTAGGTAATTTATTCATATTCTTGTTTTTGTGCTTTTTGACTCTGCTGCCTGCTGATCATCAGCCCCCTTTTGGCCAGTTTACCTATTCATTTCCTCATGACGGAGGCTGAAACATGGCCAAGAAGGTGCCATCGTTAAGGTAGCTACCAAGGATGGTTTAAGGGTTTTTGTTATGAGGTCTTGCATTCCCACCCCTGTTTAACTAAGCAGGGGGGAAGGAGGCATGCAAACATATGGCCTCTCTGGTCATCCCTCACTTCCACAAGGGACTTTGCTAACATGTAGCCTCACCCACCAACCCTAAGGTATAGGAGAGGTGAGTGGGCCACACCCCTTCAGTCCTTTCCCTTCCTGCCTGACACCTTCAGTGTCTGGTTCACTAGTCAAGCCTAGGTTGCCTGGGCTGCACTCAGGACTCCATCCCACTGTACCATGAAGTAAAGCTCGGCAAGTAATTTTCCTCCTTCATGGTTCACAATACTTTCTAATATTTACTGCACTTTATCTGAGGATTACTGGAATCAAAGTACAAATCCAGTGCCATATCACTCATTGTATCAGCCTCCCATGATGCCTTCTTGAAGTCTCAGGTCCTCCTTCCATAGTAGTTCCAGTCTTGGTGTCACATGTGAACAAATTGTATTACATTCTCAATAACAATGGTGGCAGATGAAAACAGGACATACCCAGAAATGAACCCTAAAATGCCCCACGTATCACTCCCTCTTTTTTTTCTTTTCCTAATTGTTAGTTTTATGATCCAGTTTACTGTTTATCTTTAAACCTTATTTAATTTTCTGATTTTCTCCTCAATTCAATGCACGAAACTATGCTGAAGGAGTTTCTAAAGTCAAAGAAAATCCTCCAATGACTTTAATTTTTTCTATGTAATTTCAAAATGGTTCTTTGCCCTTACATGTATGAATTAGTATCATTTTACTATATAGCCCTAAGTAAGCTACCAAACCCAAATCTATGTTTGCATTCTAACCTGCTTACTGCGGAGATATGTTGACCTGTCAGTATTCTACAATATGATGTCTATAAGGCAATATTAATATCACTAACAAACACCATGTTATAGCTGGTAAAAAACAAGGCTTCTGCATCTCCCACACACCTGCAATAAAAATTGCCAGTTTTTATTTCAGGAGTCATCTGTCCAAACTAGTTATCGGCCAGGTTCTCACAACTGTGATCTGGTATAATTAGCCTAGTAGAAATGTAATGACCCCAAGATCACCTCACACACTGACATAGACACACACACACACACACACACACACACACACACACACACACACACACACACACACACACACACACACACACACACACTCACACACAGACACACCTATCCATAACTGGCTTGTTCTTATTCCAAACATATTTTCTAGTTAAATAACATACCAACTGTGCCATCTGTATCTCTGTATCGCTGTCCATGGCATGATCAGTTCTTTATTGCTGCACAAAGAAACCCAAGTGTTAACATTAAGTTATAAGTCTGTTCCATCCATAAGTATTGTCAAATCCTTAAGTCAGTTCCATAATGATCCACGGAACGGTTCCCTGTTATCACTGCATTGACATTATAAGATCTTGTTGTCTTCTTAGATTTTACCTTAAAGATCTAACTATCCTTCTCCCTTTCTGAGTCTTCAACAGACAGCATCAGTTATTAGGCTTCTATGGCAGCCCCTTCAGAGAACCCATGACAATCTTCATTCTGACACACGCTGACACATCTCCAGTCTAAAGAAACTGTAACATGAGGACCTGATGGCTGACCTACAGTTTCTGGAATGCAGAGTCAGTAAGTGACCAGTTTATTTTTTATCACCATTGAAAAGTGATAGGCCTGAGGTGCACAGCATTCCTTCTGTTTGCATGAGACTGATGTCAAATGTTAGTGTGTTTCTTTTGCTTCCTCCACTGTTGTGTGAAAATAGAGTTGGTGTATATAAATCTGGGGATGTAAAACTTGTGAAACATCACTCATAACTGAGTTATTCAAACTGATTTTGATAAAGCATCACTGTTCACCAAGGGACCTCATTTTTTGCAACATAGCAAGTCTCATACCAGACAAGGGTCCAAATGGAGAGATGATTAAATCAGCAAGCAAAGCAGAGTAGTATTGCTGAAACTGAATTCATCCTCAAGTCTTGGTAAGTACCTTCACAAGGTGGACCCTGTTTTTACAAAATCTCATCAAGACACCACTGATATATAGACTGTATTTTACATAGCATATATCATGGGCAGAAGTAGATTAAAAATAAAAAAGACAGCTGGGTGCACAAGTCCCATTATAAAAAAGTGCCCAATCCTGGTAGGTGCACTGGTCCCAGGACTGGAAAAATGACAGTGTAGCATCCTCAAAACATGGAAACATTCCTATAATGGAGTTAGCCCAGTCTCAGGGGGAAGATGGCCCCCCTGTTGTAGAAGGAAGTAGTAGTCCACAAATACAACAAAAAAATTGACAGGCCAAAAAGAGCCATAAGGATGGCAGAGTGGACTAATGAGAATAAGAAAGTATGTATTGTTCCTATTATGCAAGAGGCCCAGAATTTCCAGACATAAGATATACAAAATATAAAGACAGAAATTAGAGGAAAAAAATACTTTCACAAGAAAAACTGTCAAAAGCTTCAAATGCAATTTGTGTTCATTAATACAACAGATTCATGAAAAACATTATATAGACCAAGAAATCTTGGGTCATTTGGAAAAAGAAATAACTAAAGAAGTGTGAAAATATAAAGACGTTTAGAAATGAAACAATGTGACCAGCTGGAAGTTTAGTTAGCTTAAACCGTCAGATAGTGGATGGAGTCCAAATACTCAGGTCAAAACAACTGGAAAAATATGAAAGAATATTGGGTGAAACTTATGTAAATCAGAAGTGCTGTGCTTATATAAAAAACAGAATCTAGAAATGTTTGTAAGGCATAAAAAAGATGGACATTGCAAAGAAAGAGAGATTTGATATGGTGCGATATATATGCAAAGCAGAAAGCCAAATTAATCAATACAAAAAAGCAGCTCCAAAGATATTCGAAGAGAAATACAGGCAAAGGGAACCAGATATAGAAAATTTCACAATAAAAAAAATAAAATCACAAAGGGGGAACATGGAACAGAATATCAGTAAAGTAGAAATTAAAAGACTGGAAACTGAAGTTATGGGATACCTGTGAAGTGTAGGATTCAGTGTAGAAGGTCTAACACTGGCTAGGTCACAGCATGATGGGACAATGAGCCCCCAAGTAAGGAGAAGCAGGAGAGATCTGAGGAAGAAATATGGACATGGGAAAGGAAAAGAGATTTAATATGGTATAATATTTATGCAAAGGAGAAAGCAAACCTAATAAATACAAAAAGCAGCACCAAAGATATTTGAAGAGAAATATAAACAAAAACATCTGGGTATGGAACATTTTATAATACAAAAATAAGAAAACAAATGGGGAAAGTAGACAAGAGGATTAGTAATAGAGAAGTTAAAGAAATAGAAACTGAAGTTATGGATTACCTGCGAAGTGAAGGATTTAGTGCAGAAAATTTTACTCTGATAACATCACAACATGATAGAAAAATGAGTCCTCAAATTAAGGAGAAACCAAGCTGAAGCTAAAGAGAATATGACACAGGAAGATGCTCTGGAACTTTCTATCGAATGACAGCAGGAAACAGAAAATATCTGTGTAAATACTTCATCTTTAAATTTTCAGGATCTACATATTAGTTTCCCCTTAAGTGTTTGGCAGTGCTACGTACAGTCTCAAACACCTTGAGTGACATTTTTCCTGTAAAAGCATGATTGAAATTTCTGCAATATCTAGTTGCACACAGGATAGCTAGTTTGCAATGACAAGCACTGTCCACATAGTTGCAAACTGGATACTCCTGATATTGATTGATATTCTCACTCCAACAGTCTAATCAATAAAAAAGGGTCTGTTGCCATGGATATGAACTTTCTCACTGTCTGTTTGGTGGATATGGGCATCCTGAGACAATGTAGAAATTGCCTCATGTTTAGTGACAACCAGTTAATTCTCAAACAAACTAATATGGTATGTGAGAGATGTATTTACACAATGTCACTGGAGGCAAAGCTCTCACATAAAAGTACTCCTAATGCCAATAAGGTTGTCAGTAGTACACACGCTGCACCCATCACACACAGTTCAAAGCAAACATATCGACTCACATATGCTGAGGCACTTAAATGTAAATGTAACCTTCCTAAACCACAAAGACCACCTAGATGAAGTAGACATAGCAAATACCCTCAGCAGCCTCAAATGCACTCTTTCAAAACAACACCCACATCAACACATAGAGCTACATCTCATGGACCCTCTACCTTTAAGCCCATAAGGCAAGCCACCACACAAACCAACATTCTAGTCATTGGAGACTCCATCGTGAGACACACTGATGTCTTTCTCACCAGGCTGAGTAAGGAGAAAGTCATGGTCAGTTGCTTACCAAGAGATAGGATCCACCACATTACACACTCAGGTCATTAGACCACAATTACCAATATGACACAGTCATAGTCCATATGGGAGTAAATGACCTGAGACATACCTCCCTAGACTATATGAAGAGAGACATCATGGAGCTCTCTGAATATGTGTCTAAGGCTGGTATGAACCTACCATTGAGCAGCATTTTACCTTCTCCAAGAATGATGCCATGATATGAACAAAAGATGATTGACTTTAATAATTAGCTTAGTTTCTGGTGTCATTCTAAGGGGGTGCAATATTTGTCAGCATGGAAGGAGATGGTTAACAGACTATTCTGCTTTGCCAGGGATGGTCTGCACCTCTCACCTCTAGACTTTCGAATATTAGCTAAAACATTGTCTTCCCCATAGTGCCTTTTTTAGGCAATGCCAGACTGAAAATACTTCCTACATAGCAAATGAAAACCAAGAAAATCTAAAGGTATTACTGCTCAATGCTATGAGTCTAAACAAAAAACTCCACTCTCTAGAAGTTCTCTTCACCCCAGAGAATGCTGACATCTGTGCGGTCACTGAGACATGGCTTAAAGCCATAGAGACAACAGTGCAAGGTTATAATGCCTTCCACATATTTAGACCAGCTACTTCATAGGCAGGGACTGAAGATGGAGGTGTCTCTGTTTACATCAAAAATAAATACACTTTAAGGCTGGTCAGACAGGACAATGCACTTGAGCTGCTCTATGTTCAAAACACCATAGGCAGAATCCAATTCCGCTTTCTTGCAAGCTATAGGTCCCCCTCTATGACCCAGGAAACCAATACCATTTATTTAATCTTATTAGAAACACTAACCATCCAACCCAATACCATATTTATGGGTGACTTTAATTACCCCACTATTAACTGGGAATCCTGCACAACACCAAACACACAAGCACAGAGATTCCTGGATTTTGAAAACAAACTCCCTGGACCAGATGGTCAATACACCAACCAGAGGCGCAACCATAATGGATCTGGTCCTCACTAATATGGGAGAGAGTGCTGCATATAACCTACTGTAATGTCTTCCCTGGTAAGGTCAGACCATAGAATGGTTTCCTTTATAGTGAAAATAAAACCTGGAGCCCCCTGCCCCAGCTAAACCTGGAATATTCAGAAACTGATCTAATGCTAACCTCCTGCTATTAAGTGATAACCTGGCAAAATTTCAAGCCCCCATAAACCCTAAGAACATTGCTGCCTATGCAGAACTGTTCATAGAAGCCCTGTACAAGCATGTTACTAGCTGCATAAAGGCAGCTGTACCCACCAGGAGGAAGTACAGAACTCTCTCAAAAAACAAGCCACCCTTTTGGAATCACAAAATCAATAGGCTTTATAACACAAGGAAGATAGTCATGGCAAAACTTAGGAGATGCAGCACCCAGCAGGATAAAAGCACTCTCATCAAACTAAATAAACAACTGAGAGGACAAATAAAGTATACCAAAAGACAAATCTGAGGAAAGTTTGACCTTCCAGGCCAAGGATAACCACAAAGAATTATTTAGCTATGTCCACAACCTCAAAGATAATACATAATTGTGTGCAGAGCTCATTGTAAATGGAACCACCTATACTGAGCCAGAAGTTATAGAAAACCTCCTGGCTGATAATTTCAGCTCCAACTTTACCCCTGTCTCCCTCTCAACCTTCCCTCAGGAAATACCATCAAATATAACTCCCCCTACTATCACTAGGGAACAGGTCCTTAATGCTCTCTCTAAGACCACAAACACTGCATCAATGGACACAGACATTATCCCAGGATGCCTTCTAGATAGCATGAAACATGACCTATCAGGGCCTCTGGAATTACTATTTAACTGTAGCCTCATGAAAGGAGAAAGGCAACAGTCATCCCTCTTCACTAAGGTGGGCTATCTACAGACCCATAAGTTTCACTAGTCTTATATGTAAAGCCATGGAAAGAATTATCATGAAAATGATCAAAAGAGATATAGTAAACCTCCGGAGATTGGACCCAACCCAGTTTAGTGTCGTCAAGGGCAGATCATGCCTACTGAACCTGGTGGACTTCTTTGAGAAGGTAACAAAAGAAATAGATGAGGGAAAAATGTTTCACACTGCCTACCTTGACCTGGCCAAGGAATTTGACACAATACCCCACTTGGACATTGTTGACAAACTCAGGAGGTTAGGTACAGACTTGTATGTCACCCAGTAGATAGCCAACTGGCTCACAGACAGGACCCAGTAACTTAGAATTGGGGAGTCCACCTCTACAAAGAGTCCAATCAAAAGTGGAGTCCCTCAGTCCTTAGATCGCTCCTTTTTGGCATTTACTTCTCTGAAGTCAAGGGCACTGCCAATGGTCTCTGTCTGTCTAAATTTGCAAATGATTGCAAATTAGGAGCTGTCATTGAATCCCACGCTGACACAAATGTTCTCCAGGAGGGGCTGACACAGACAAACAGCTGGTGTCAGAGCCACGGACTAAAACTAAATGCCAAGAAATGCATAATAGTATCCTTTGGGAAATCATCCACCCTGGTAATTATATTGACAACATACCCTTTAGAGTTGTCCCAGTAGTCAAGGACTTAGGGACACACAGATAGTAATCTAGCCTTTGACCATTATGTGGTCTACAGTAGTGAGGAAGTCATTCTATTTTTGCTCAACTTATAAATGAATGTATGGCATCTAAGTCCAAGGAAGTCATTGTTCCACTGTATTCAACATTCATCAGACCTATCATTGAGTACAATGCCCCTTTGGTATGTACCTATCCAGGAATATCCAACAATTGGAATATCCACAGAGGTTTCTCACTAAAAGAATACAAGGTGTAAGCAAAATGTCCTATGCAGACCACCTCAAGGTCTTATCCCTGTATTGTGTCTCCTACAGGATATTGAGGAGAGATCTATGCCTGGTATACAGGGCATTGTCAGACCCACTCTGATGAGCCTCCTGCATATCTACAAAACAAACAGCACACGAATTATTCATTCTAAAGACTTAAACCTTGCCTGTGATATAAATAGGACCTGCTGGAGAAACAGGTATGTATCCCAGAAACTACCCCATCTATGGAACATGCTTCCCATCCATGTAAAGCAGAGTTTGTCCCTAATCCAATTCAAGTGCAGCCTGGACAATTGGATGGGAAACAGGAAATTCATCCCTGGTTTGGTACCTACATCTCTAATGGACACAGGCAACTTGTAAATAGTTCATCTCCCAAACCCCTGCTTACACTTATCAAGGGTATCAGAACTTGTCAGAGATTTGGGTTGCATGGTTAGGCTTAAAACCTATGAACCTATAAATAATGTGCCCTTAGTTTAGAAGAAAATGATCTAAGAGAAGAGTTGCTTGATTTAATAGAGACGGATAGTCATATTAAGATCTTCTTCTTCTTCTTCTTTCGGCTGCTCCCATTAGGGGTCGCCACAGCAGATCAACTGTTTCCATTTCTTCCTGTCCTCTGCATCTTGCTCTGTCACACCAACCACCTGCATGTCCTCTCTCACCACATCCATAAACCTTATCTTAGGCCTTCCTCTTTTTCTGTTACCTGGCAGCTTCATCCTTAGCATCTTTTTTCCAATATACTCTGCATCCCTCCTCAGCACATGTCCAAACCAACGTAATCTTGCCTCTCTGGCTTTGTCTCCAAACCTTCCAACCTGGGCTGACCCTCTAATATACTTATTCCTAATCCTGTCCATCCTCGTCACGTCCAGTGCAAATCTGAACATCTTCAACTCTGCCAAGTCAAGCTCTGACTCCTGCCTTTTTGTCAATGCCACTGTCTCCAACCCATATAACATAGCTGGTCTCACTACCCTCTTGTAGACCTTCCCTTTCACTCTTACTGGTACTCGTCTGTCACAAATCACTCCTAGTCATATTAATATGGATAGTCATATTAAGATCAATGAAAGAAATAGATTACAGAAAGTCATTAAAACAAAACTGTTAGAAGTTTGATAAAACAAATGCACACAATAATCAAGAGAAATTCATAAGCTATAACAGAAGTAAATTGGATATATTACTGGACAGCCAAATTAATAACAGATAAAAAATATAAGGCAGTAAGGGAAAGGGAGGGGAGAAATCAAATGCCATTGTGGAAGTATCAAATAAAGAAAACTATAACGCAATTAAGACAAGTAGTGTCACTGTCAGAAGAATACAGAAGAGGGAACGAATCAACAAAAATACTCAGGAAGATAGATGTGATAAAAGTAATGAACAGTATCAGAAAATACCAGGATCTATTGTACACTATTGCAAATAATAAACTAAAGATATCAGCACAGGCAGAAAAACTTAAAAGATATACAGATAAATATAAAAGAAAATGCATAATAAGCAATTTATTGATGACCCAAAAAAGGTTTATAGAGAATTGGGAAACAAAGCAAAAGGAATAGAAACACCACCAAAAAAGAAGAAATAAGTGCATTTTGGAGAAAAATCTAATGATCCTGTGGAGCATAACAAAGATACTGAAGGGACAGAAGAAGTGAAAGAATGAATAAGAAGTTCAAATGTACAAAATATGAAATGGGATGAAGTAACGACCAGACAGATTGAAATAAAGTTAAGAAAAGCCTCTAATTGGAAAACTCCAGGCCCAGATGTAGTACCTAACTTCTGGCTAAAAGTATTAACATCTTTACATGAAGATTTAAACATGAGTAATAACTATTTATATGTGCACCCTGAACAGACACCAACCTGATTAACAACAGGAAAAATGATACTCCTTCTTAAGAGTGAACCTGCAAGATATCCTAAAAACTATAAACACATAACTTGCCTTCCAACAATGTGTAAGCTATACACTGGAAATGATACCAACAGAGTTTATAGTCATTTAGAAAAAAACTCAATCATGGCAATAGAACAAAAGAGTAACAAAAGAAATTCATATGGAACAAATGATCATTTGTTGTTAAATAAAGTAATAATGGAGAACTGTAAAAATGGGAAAAATTTGAGTATGGCATGGATAGACTACAAAAAAACATTTGACAGCATCCCATATTCGTGGATAAAAGACTGCTTACAAATGTATATGATATACCCTACACTGATCGATTATATTACAGTGACCATAAACAGTGGCAAACCACTTTGCAGCTAAGCCATGATAAAGGACAAATTGTTATCCCAGGGATAAAATTCAAAGGGTAATATTCCAGTGTGACTCTGTCAGCAATCCTCTTTTGTCTTGCCCTTAACCCATTCAGCTGTCTACTTAACATATTAGATCATGGCTACAATTTGGCTTCCAGAGAACAACAAAGTGTAAAGGCCTCTCATCACTTTTTGAGGATGATTTAAAACTGTATAGTTCATCAGATGAAGAACTGAAAGCACAACTGCAAGTGAACAAAACTTTCTCAGATGATGTAAGAATGTTATTTGGTCTTGATAAATGTGCAAAATCAACCTTTAAAGCAGGAAAGCTGCAGTACTAAGAAGACATCAGTTTGGGACAATAATCTGATATAAAAAGAATTTGAGCAAATTGCAAATTGATGAAGGATCAAAAATCAGACATGAACAAATGCAAATAAAACTTAGTAAGGAATATTTTAGAAGACTGAAATTAATACTGAAAACAGCCTGATATCAAGGAATGAAGTTCAAATTATAAAATAATTTGCTCTTCCTGTTCTAACTTACAGTTTTGGGGTAATTTACTGGCTCCAAAAGGTACTAGATCAGTTGGACAGGAAAACAAGAAAAATGCTTCATGCTTATCAAATGATTTATATACCAAGATTATATATTCTGAATGAGGTATGGGCCTCCTCGAAGTTGATTACATTTATAGATTGTAGGACTGCATTCATATCTGCTGACCTCACAAGATCAAAACTGAAAGTTTTAAAACATGAGGAGAAAAATTCTAAGATGACTTCACTGCTTAGTTTAGCGTAAGCATATCAGTGTCAAGCGGGAATGGAAATCAAATCAGAAGTAGATAAAAACCAGGCAGCAAATGAATGTGCCAAAAAACAAAAGAAAGAATATAAGGTGAAGTATCATAGGGAAGAAATGTGGAAGATCCATAAATATACTTGCAAGTACAGAAATCTCCTGGGACAACCTCATGTTGATCAGGATCTAACGCAGGAATGGTTAAGGAAAGGTAAATTTAAAACAAAAGATGAAAGGTTATTATTGGAGGCTCAGGATAGTGGACTATGTACGCATTGGTTTACATAGTCCATTGAACATGTCAGAGAAACAGACGAATGTAGGTTTTGTAAAACAGAATTGGAAACAGTTTTACATGTTGTTGTTGGGTATGATACACTAATGGCAGAAGCCCTGTATACTGAAAGGCATAATAATGTGGCAAGGCTGTTGCATTGGAGATTGTGCAAATATTATAGTATTGAAGTAGCTGAGAAGCATTGGAAACATGAACCACAAAGCATTATAGAAAATTATGATTTTTATATCACATGGGATCACCCATTATCAACATTCAAAAAATAGATGTGAAAAAACAGATACATTAGTCCATGAAATAAAGACAAAAGTAGCATTGATCATTGAAATTACTACACCCAGTGATTACAATGTATTACATATAAAGAGACACAAAGTCATAAAATACCAGGATGTGCAGGCAGAAATGAGGGCAATGTGGAAGAAGGATACCCAGACAGTTCCAATAAGAGTAAGAGCAATGGGTCACATAAACAAGAATTTACAGTTGTATTTAGTTATGTTACCAATACATGTAACTCCATATGAATTGCAGAAGGAATCTGTTCTGGGCACATTGCAGGTGCTGTGAAGAGCACTTTTAGCTAACATCAAAATTGAAACAATACTAATTTCATGAACTTTAATCATACTTTGACTTAGGAATAGGGTCCTGTCCCATCATGGTATTAGAAATCCAAAGAGAAATTAAAGCAAGAAGGCATATTTAAGTAAGATATGCTACCAATACATGTAACTCGATATGAATTACAGAAGGAGGCAATTATGAGCAAATTGAGAGTGCTGAGAAATTAATTCCTGGCTAGCATCAAAGACTGGAACAATACTAATTTCATGAACTCTAATTGTAACCTGACTTAGGAATGGAGTCCATTACTGTCATGGTATTAGAAACCAAAAACACCTGGAGAAATTAAACTGGGTAAAAGACATAAATCTGTTTCTACAAATGCAGTGTAAAATGAATGAGTGACTGCCAATATTATTTGTGAATATGTATTTAAAATAGTGTAACATATGTAAAATGTACCTAATGACTTTCAATCCTATAAAAATAAAGTAGCTCCAGACTAGTACATCACAGATAAAAGGAGATCCATCCAGCACAAAGAAGGCAAGACCTCCCCAATCAAGTGGGTTGTACCCAACCTGCAACACTCTGAAAGTGATTAAAATGCAGGATGAATTTCTGTAGCCTGTAGAAGTATTTGTGCTGTAACTGAACATACAAACAAATGATCTGATGAGCTGAAAACTGAGGATGCAAGGCGATGGCATGTTATTTCTGCAACTGTGAGATTTATGTGAAAATAACTTCATGAATATACCATGTGCATGTAGTAGTTCTTTACTGAGTCTATATTAGGAAGCTGAATGTTGAAAAGAGCGAATGCTCTTACATCGACACCTAATAACCAAAACCACAGAATGTCAAACATCCAGAATAGTGTTTTTTTTTCCCAGGGAAAAGAATCGCTAGGCCATTAGCAGAACTTTGCTGTTTCCTCCACTGAGGTGCGATCTCAGATTTGGTATATTTAGGTAGGGGTGGTGAGGATGGCATAGCCCCCCACATCAGAGGGTGTGGGGACTAAAGCCCCCCACTTTATTTTATCTGTGGATTTGGGGGGGGGGTTGTTTGTTTTTTTGGAGCAGCAATTTTTTTTTTCCTGGGAAAAAAAATCGCTGTTCCGTATGTTCGATATTGTGTGGTTTCAGTCTTTAGGTGTCGATGTAAGAGCATTCGCTCTTTTCAACATTCAACTTCCTAATATAAACCCTTCTTTATTAACTTAGTACATATTCCATGAAAGAATGCAGAATAACATCTGAAACTAAACTTCTTTATTTGCAAAAACAACAACTTTTACATTGAATCCCAAATCACTGAAAAGTTCAGTGTGATTCTCCTTCTAAATTCCTATTATTGAACCTATTTTGTAGTAAAAATAGATTAAGCTTGTATGTATATAAAAGGCAACCCACCTCTGTGGTCAGTGGATAACACTAGTATATTGCTGTTTGTCAAAGGAAAAACAAATTCAAAATGATCAACACATGGCAGGTTCAGGTTAAGGCACTTTAATCTTGCAGCAAGGAGACAAAAACATGCTAATACAGAGTCTGTCTAACTAGAATCAGGAAGTGAAGCTATTCTTATACATTTCTTACAAGGCATTGCCTACTAAGCTGACATAATAAATCACAAGTTCTTTCAATATTATTCCATAGCAGCTGTTTGTCCATGATTTTCTGCTGGCATATCAAGTTTACAAAAAAAAACTTCCTAAGAAAAACAACGTGGCCTTGATGACCACCGGTCAGATATGACTTCTCACTATGCAATGTTACCATTCAAGGTACTATGGCTAATTTGAGCACAAAGTAAGTACAGATTACAGTTCACTTCTTCAAGCAGTCTTTGTTTGATGTATCTTTTCTTTTCCGCAGCTGTGCATGTTCTCATAACACAAACAGAGCTGATTGTTCATATTCAATCACATTATAGAAAACAGTATTGTTCTATTCATACACTATTCATTCATTTTCCTGACCTAGCAGATAATCACCTGCTTCTCAGTAAATTTCCAAAAGGCATAAACATGAATTTTGCTGTGCTAGCAAATACTAGGTCAGAGAGCATCTTGCAATTTCAGAAAGCATACTTCAGTTGGAAAAGCATCTTGTAATTCCATACAGAATTAAGCTGTACATAAAATAGAATGAAATGTGTTAACCTTTTTAGCTTCTAATAAGCACTAAACATATACATTAATACATATTTTTCTAACATTTCCCCCCTGTTAATACTTTTTATTCTATTTTCAAAAGCATAAACAGTTGCTTCTTCTCCTAACCTCTTTCTGTTCAGAATTTGCAGTTAAATGAGTCATTCAGTTTAAACTTATGAAAGTGTTTCATTTTTCAACAGTTTTTCAATTTCAGTACTTTGATACAAAGTCTCAGAAACTGACATGTCTATAAAATCTTTGATTAATCTTTTCATGCAGGGAATACCACAACAAACACACACTCCTAATAGGAGTAATCCCACACAAATGGCAATCAGGGTGTTCATTAGGATGCTACCCCACCTCCCAAACAAACTCTGGAAAAAAGTCCGTCAGTGGGTTTGGGCCTGGTTTGGTCATGGCCGACACTTGCTGAATCACCTCAAGATGGTCGTTTATTTCATGCTGGTTGTCAGGAATATACGAACAGCACTCCTCTTTTATTAAAGCGCATGTACCACCTTTCACCGCTAGGGTGAAGTCGAGAGCCATGCGGTTTTGAAGCACCACAGTCCTCATAGCATTCAGTTCATCAGTCACTAATTTGAGAGCAGAAAAAGTTGCATTGCTCATTACTTCGAGAAGTTTGGACAGTTTTTTAGCTCCCAAATCGATTTCACTGCACCATATGCAGGGGCTATACCTGCCCACGATAGGATAGTATCACTCAAGTCCATGTGTGTGTCAGTTTATCTTTATTTTTCATGGAGTTATGTTTTCTCCAGTCTGCTTCAATTTGTCCCATTGGATTCTCAGGTCTCTTGATTGGATTTCCAGGTTTCTTGGTGACCTCTCTGACATTTCAAATTCTTCCCTGAGGCAAAACTGCAGTGTGTCGTATGGCCGGAACCAGGTAACCCAAAAAACAACTGCTGGACCAATTCTCAGGTAACCATTTGTATGCCTTTTTCCCACACACAAAATAACAATTCTCTACTTTAGTATTAATATATACTTGCCCTGCATGAAACATTTTCTTATCAATGATAGATAGTTGTTTAAAAAGAACAGGATTACGTTGCACTTCATCAACTGTTTTGTGCATAAGTTCAAAATATGAGTCATAGTTTGTATCACAAATATAACCTGCATTATTAGCTTTGATATAACATTTGTAAGGAACAGTCACATTACAATTGCTCCAACCCACCTGTACAGTATCATTTTTGTAAAAACATACAATTCCCTTTTGTGTAACAGGCAGGTACAATGCTATTTTGTCTTGTGATTTCACAGTTGTAGTATCAAAAATCAAATTTTCCCAGGTCTCATTGACCCCTAGGGGGACAGCAGTCATTAATAATCCCCCGTATGCTGTTGGTATAGCTGTGCAGATCCAGCAATTCGAAACATTAAAAGTTTCAGCATACACATATTTAATTGCTTGGTAAGTGTTAAAGTTTGGATGCCAGTCTATAAGTAATGAATCTCGTTTATTCAATTCAGCTCGTGTGGCTGGAAAAAGGAAAGGCCACAACAAAAAGATTAATGTTATCAGTATGGCCAACAGAATAATCATGCAATACTTCTGAGGTTGTTCAACATTTCTATTTGCTCCGTATCTGGTCATTTTGTTCTTGTGTAACAGTAACAAGTTTTTTGTCCAGTTCAAAGTTTTTAACCAATTTACAGTGTGTCAGATGAATCCAGGATGCTCGCTCTATGATCTTGACTGCAGTGGGTGTTGACAGTAGCACTTGGTACGGCCCTTCCCACTTTGGTGTGGTCCAATTCTTCTTCTTGATAACTTTCACCCAGACCCACGTGCCTGGGACCACTGCTGCTGATGATTGTCTGGTTTGTTCTTTATCTGAAACAGAATTTAACTGCAAAAGTTGTTTATTACTTAAAAGTCGTTTCATATATTCTGCAAGTGAACTGTCGGCCTCCTGGTCTGCAGGCATGAGAGGTTTCCACTGAGGTATATAATATGCCCTCCCAAATAGTATTTCAAAAGGAGTTAACCTCTTTGCATTTGGAACAGTTCTCATGCTCAACAGTGCCAGAGGCAGCAGTGCACCCAGTTCTTTTGCGTCTCACTAATCAATTTCCTAAGTTTGTTTTTCAAAACCCCATTATGCCTCTCTACTAATCCTGTGGATTGGGGGTGGTCTGCACAACGGTTCTTTAAGGAAATTCCGAAATATCGGCTCAACTGTTGTGTAGTCTGATTTACAAAGTGTGTGCCATTGTCACTGTAGATCTTTTCTGGTATGCCAAATCTAGGAATAATTTCTTTAACATGGACTTTTGCAACAGTAGCTGCATCTGGATTTTTGGTCGGAAAAGCTTCCACCCATTTGGAAAACGTATCTATAATGACAAGACAATATTTCTTATTTTCACATTTGTTTAGTTTTATGAAATCCATACAGATAGTATGGAACGGGTACGGTGGTGTTGGGAAACTCCCTTGCTTAGGCTTCAACGCCCCTTTTGCATGATGCTTGTTACAAACATGGCATGCTGCACAAACATTTTTTGTGTAGTTTGTAAATCCATATGCAGTGAACACTCGGTTCACTAACTGTACCATACCCCCTGTTGAGACATGGCACTGCCCATGGCTCAACAAAGCTGCATATCTAAACAAGTTAGACGGCAAAATTGTTTTTCCTTCTTTGGAGATGTACAGCCCTTTCTCAAGAATTGCTACTCTTTTTATCCATTTCTGTTTTTCTATTTTCATAGTGAGTGTCTGCATTGTTTTCAACATTTCTAAATCTAAAATCTCAGTTGGTTGTAATTCCTCATCAAAAGAAATACTTCTGAAGCTGAAGCTGCCTGCTTTGCAGCTGTATCAGCTCTCACATTACCTTTTGAAATCCTATCCTGTTGCTTGGTATGAGCTACACTTTTACAAATAGCTACTTTCTGAGGTAACTGAATGGATTCTAACAAATCTAAAATAAACTGCGCATGATTAATCGGTTTACCAGTAGATGTTATCATTCCTCTATTTTTCCACTATTGTGAAAAAACATATACAGTAGAAAAAGCGTACTGGCTGTCAGTAAAAATGTTCACAAATTTACCCTTTGCCAAGGTATATGCCCTTGTTAAGGCAATCAATTCTGCTGCTTGTGCAGATAAGTTGTGTGGTAAAGACTTTGCTTCTAAAATCTCAGTATCAGAAACTACTGCATACCCCACTAGGTTCTGTCCTGTAGGACCCCTTTTACATGAGCCGTCCACGTAATATGTCACCTCGGCATCATCCAAGGGAACATCTATTAGATCTTTTCTAGGCAGTGTCTTTTGCTCAATCTCCTGCAGGCAGCTGTGTGGTGTGCCATCCGCAGGGGTCGGGAGCAAGGTAGACGGATTTAAAGTTGTACATCATTCAATTGTCATATGTGGTTGGCTCAAGAGTATAGTCATACAGGAAAGTTGTCTAGCAGGAGAAAGATATGCTACTTTTTCTTGCAGTAAAATAATTGCGACTGCATGAGGCACTCTCAATGTGAGAGGGTGGAACAACACTACTGGGGCCGAAGCCTGTACTGCCATTGCAGCTGCAACTACTGCTTGTACACAGTGGGGCAGGGATCATGCCACTCGGTCCAGCTGTGATGAATAATAAGCTATGGGGCGTTGCTTATCCCCATGTTGCTGTGTTAACACTGATGTCATGTAACCTTGCTTACAATCTACAGTTTGGAAAAAACGTTTATGATAGTTTGGTAATCCTAAAATTAATGAGGATGCTATCAGTTGTTTCAGTTTGCAGAAAGCTGATTCTGCTTCTGGTGTCCATTGTAATAAATCTTGTGCTGCCATAGGCTTTTTGTATATCAAGTTGGTCAGTGGAGCAGACTCCAAGGCATAGTTTGGAATCCAACTCTGACAGAAATTAGTCGTGCCCAGGAAGGACATCATTTCCTTCTTGGTAGTCGGTTTGGGTGCTTGTAAAATTACTATTTTCCTATCTTCATCTAATGTTCTGCCATCTTTGGATATTACATATCCCAGGTATTTAACCTGCTTTCTCCAAAGCTGTAATTTGTTTTTGTTTACTTTATGTCCTTGAGTGGCTAGAAATTGTAGTAATGCTATGGTATCTTCTCTGCATTCTTGCTGGGTGGGGGCTGCCAGCAGGATGTCGTCTACATAAAGTAAAATTTGGCTGCCTCTTGGTGGGCTAAATCCCACCAAGTTGCTTGCCATCTCTTGTGCAAATATTGTTGGACTTTCACAATACCCCTGTGGTAGTCGCGTGTATGTATACCTTTTCCCCTGAAATGTGAATGCAAACCAACGTTGGCTGTCAGGGTGTATCAGTATCGAAAAGAACACATTGCTAATATCTACCACAGAAAAATACTTCTGTTGAGGCTTCAAATCATTTAATAGGGTGTGTGGATCTGGCACCGTAGGTGCTCTAGGTATTACTGCGTCATATACAGCTTGTAAATCTTGGACCATACGCCATTCTCCGTTTGCTTTCCTGACAGGAAATAAGGGTGTGTTACATGGTGAATCAGGAGATTCTACCAGTACTCCTTCCATAAGTAAAGCTGCTATTATAGGTTTGATTCCTACTTCTGCATCCTTTCTTAAGGGATACTGTCTCTTTTGAAGTCTAAATGCTGATTTTGGCGTAATAGTAACTGGTCCTGCTGTACGAATTAGTCCTACATCTGATTTCCCTGTTGGCCAGAGAGTTTCTGGTATGCTCCATAAAGCTTTTTCTTCCTCTTCTAGTAAGAGTGCTAATCAACTGTCCTCGCTAGACTGCAAGTGTACAGCTGGGTGTGTCTGCATTATCCAATTTAACTTCTGCTTCTGTACTCCCTGTTCTGACAATTCTAACTCTGTTTGTTTTTCCCACTTTGTGACTTTTTCTCCTAGATCTACCCATTTCACATTATTGTCCTTAGTTAAACTAACATGTGGTAATCAATTAGATTTATAGAGTGCAAAGAATTCCTGGGGCAATGAACAGCTAACTACACTGTTCCCTTCTGTGTCCCAGTACAGATTACGTAATACTAATCTGTTTGCATGGTTTTTAAACAGTTCTTGCTCATATTCCTTATCAGGTCCTGGTGTGCTACAATAATAGAGAGTACAGTGCAACACATGTTGTTTATCAGTGTCAAGGGAGGGGGACTTACTGATGGCTACATTCATCAGTTCTTTGGTTACCACCCCTGGACCAGTCGTGACTAAGTCCTGGCTGTACCAATAAAATGTTTCACCCTCTGGTCGCACCACAAAAGTATCCATTTGTTGCTGCATAGTCGGAACTACTGCTATGCCAAATATTTGCATAAGATCTCTGCCCAAAAGGTTTACTGGGCATTTTGCAGAAACAACAATTTTGCTTTTCTGGGTCATCCCTGAAACAGGGTCATTTATTGCTATGTTATGGGAGAGTGGCTCCCGATACAGCTGTCCATTAGCTGCTTTCACTAATATGTAATCAAGTGATTCTGAATTTTCTGGTAGTTTGGAAGGATGTATCAGGGTTCGTAAGGCCCCTGAGTCACACAGGAATTTAACTTTCCTCCCCTCTACCAGAAGTGTAACTTCCGGTTTCGTGTCTGCTAAATAGAGCTTTAGGCTCAATAATGCTAAGTCCAAAATTTCACTTTCTTCACCATCTGTGATTTCTTGTACGTCTTCTATTTCTTCTGTCACATTCTCTACTCCCTCTATCACATTTGCATTTGTCTTTTCTTGGTTATTCCCTTCTAGTGATTCTTGACTATCATATAGTCAGTCCTCACCCTCCTTATCTTCCATGGCTACCTTCTTGTTTTGTTTGCAGTCCCTTGCTAAATGTCCTTTCTTTCCACACTTAAAACATTCACCCCTTTTCTTTCTCTCTTCAAACTCTTCTGATCGTTTGTTTCCCTGGGCATTTTGCTTGCCCTTTTTTCTGGACTGTACTACATAAACTTCTGCTCCATCTTCTACGGAAAATACTTGGGCTTTCTTTTTCTTTTTACTGTTAAAATGCCTTTCGGCGTGTCTAGCATATTCAAGTAGTGACTGTAATCTACTCATACGATGGTCTACCATGTGCTTTGTAATAAAGCTGCTTATAGGCAAAATACTGCCTTTCAAAAATGCATTCTTTAGTTGCTGCTCATATGGGGAATCATGTGTTTGGTCTTCAGGTACCTGCATTCCACAATGGTTATTAAAACACTCTAATAATCTAGCATAATATCTGTCAACAGTTTCACCTTCCTGTTGAATGCATTGATTAATGCAAGTCCAGTCTGCCCTAGGCTTCCACTTCTCAGAGATTCGGTCTGTTAGACCTTTCACTCTGTTATCCAGTTCTGCATTGCTATGTGGGAGTGGCTTATGTTCTGCGTCACGGGGATTCCAGTTGCCACTGATCATGTGCCAATCTGGACCTACGATTTGTCTAACTACTTTTTCTACTTCTTCTCCATTTAAGTGATAACTTAACCTCATGCCCTGTAAGTCTTCTAAGAATTTTTTAAAATTAACTTTTGGATGGGGAATTCCCTCTGTGGCTTTCCGGATGTCTTCCGGTGTCCACGGCCTATATACTAGGAGAGTCAGGTCCTGTCCTGCCTGTCCTGCCTGAGGATTTGGTACTTCTATGAGTGGACATATCTCTTCTTCACTCATAGCTCGTGATTTTTTTGTTTATTTCATATAACTCAGTATCCCCTCTTAAGTTAAGTGTTCGAGACCTAGTCTCGATGGGATCTCTAACATACAGTCTTGGCTTTGCAGTGGCAGCCGGGTATAGCGGAGGTGGACCAGGTTGTCCACTCGCTTCATATTCTGGTGCGGAAAGCGGGCGGGGCAGAGGGGCTGATGCTATTACCAAATTATTGTCTTCTTTATCTAGAAACATAGCTTTTGAATTAATACTTTTTTGTTCCCTACGGTTTGCTTCTTCAATCCACCTGTGTGCCCGAGGAATGCCTAATTGACGTTGCTTTTTTACCTGACCTTTTGCATCGGTTTTAAGCTGTTTGATAAGTTTAATAAGCGAGGATTTTTCTAATTTACCATTAAATTCATATTTATTAACCCATTTTGTATAGTATCTAACATTGTCGGCATGCTGTAATTGCTTATATTTTGCATCTTCCGTTAGCGGTTGGTCTTGGGAACTTTTTGTGCACTTATTACCCATATTGTTCTGACTGTTGAAAAATGTTATGTAACCCTTATTATTTTCACGTGGTACCACAATTTTCTATTTCACAGTTTATCTAGAATAACTGTCTTACCTATTCTGTTTCCCTGATCTATGGCAAGACTGTAATCTTTCTGTCCCTGACTTGTACAAAACAAATCTCCTGACAGATGTTTCAAATCAAGTCCCTGATCTAAAACAGAAAAAAGGTAAATCTCACCTTACCTGAGCCTCCATGATTGACCGTCTCTGGTTCGTATGCTAACTCATCCTCCAGTCGCAGATCAAAAAAGTGGCTGGCCTCTTTTGAACGACAAGTCAGTCAGAGGTCTTTCAAAGCAGAAGAACCGATGTGGTTTCTTCCCCGTACGGTTTCATGCCACCTGGCCCATCTGACCTGAGGCGAAGTGAGAGTTTCCGGTCCGAAGGACCAATCTGTCAAAGGAAAAACAACTTCAAAATGATCAACACACGGCAGGTTCAGGTTAAGGCACTTTAATCTTGCAGCAAGGAGACAAAAACGTGCTAATACAGAGTCTGTCTAACTAGAATCAGGTAGTGAAGCTATTCTTATACATTTCTTACAAGGCATTGCCTACTAAGCTGACGTAATAAATCACAAGTTCTTTCAATATTATTTCATAGCAGCTGTTTGTCCATGATTTTCTGCTGGCATATCAAGTTTACAAAAAAAAAACTTCCTAAGAAAAACAACGTGGCCTTGACTTCTCACTATGCAATGTTACCATTCAAGGTACTGTGGCTAATTTGAGCACAAAGCAAGTACAGATTATAGTTCATTTCTTCAAGCAGTCTTTGTTTGATGTATCTTTTCTTTTCTGCAGCTGTGCATGTTCTCATAACATGAACAGAGCTGATTGTTCATATTCAATCACATTATAGGAAACAGTATTATTCTATTCATTCACTATTCATTCATTTTCCTGACCTAGCAGATAATCACCTGCTTCTCAGCAAATTTCCAAAAGGCATAAACATGAATTTTGCTGTGCTAGCAAATACTAGGTCAGAGAGCATCTTTCAATTTCAGAAAGCATACTGCAGTTTGAAAAGCATCTTGTAATTCCATACAGAATTAAGCTGTACATAAAATAGAATGAAATGTGTTAACCTTTTTAGCTTCTAATAAGCACTAAACATATACATTAATACATATTTTTCTAACACTGTTCCATTAACTCACTAACATCCCTAGCACTATCTATGCTCCTGTATACACTACACCTGTACAGCTACTTGTACAGACAGTTGTTTATGTACCATACATGCTGTGATCAGAAAGGGGTGACTTAATTATGCTACTGAATTTGCAGTATTTAACAAGATGATTATGCTGTTTCAGTGTCTAAGAAAATCACTGAGTTGAATTAGTAAGGCAAAGCACACTTGAAGGTTTTTTTTTTTTTTCTTTTTGCATTTCCAGGAGATGGCTATATACCTTGCAGTCTGCTGTTACCAGTTACAAGTTTTCGAAATGACATTGTGAAAAGAGAGGTTGTTGTTATCAATCACAGGTTTCCACAATCAGATTGTGAACACAGAGATTCAAATATTGGTCAAAGAAATATATACCTATAAATTATGCCACAATCCATGACTTTGTTCATAGTAGAGATATAGAGGCATTATGTAAAGTATGTTAGAATCAAAGGCACATGCCTAGAAAACAAAACAAATATAACTACAGAACTTTGTCTCACATTCAGATTTTATTTTGAAACAAGTAAACACTTTTTACAACAAAATTCTTCAGGACTTCTTCAAACTAGAGATCTAAAAGCACTAATACTGCATTTAAATTCTTTTTTACACACAGTCACATGTTGCACAAGATGCAATCCACATAATTAAAAACAAAGTATTCCTTTAAAAACTGTTTAGACTGCTAAATGAATCAAGAAAAGGCATCATTCAGTAGTAGATAACAAAAACATATATATAATATATATATATATATATATATATATGTATATATATATATATATATATATATATATATATATATATATATATATATATATATATATATATATATGTATATATATGTATATACACACACACACACATACAAATAATCTAAAAATGAGACCAGTATCAGAGGCATATTGATATTTAGGCCCTTATTGTTATGATGGATTTTAATATGTTTATATAAGGTGCATATATTGGTTGTGAATGGCTGCAAACTTAGGATCCAAACTGCTACCAAGTTCATGGTTAAAGTGTAAGTCTGAAGAAATCCAGAAGAATTGTAGATCAAAAGGGCTAATGTTTTGTTCCAAAAATATTTATTTTATTTAGCATTTGTTTACCTTGAAAGTCCTACTGGGATAAAGTCCATTTTTAGTGGAGGCCCAGAGAGAAATGCTCCACACGCTTGGCTTTGCAATGTGGGAGGAAACCAAAACACCCAAAGGAATCCCTTGCGAACTCAGTGAGGACATGCAAACTCCACACACCTCAGCCAAGAAATGAACCAGAAAACCTCTTGCTGTGAGGTGACAACACTAAATATTGCACCACCGCACCACCCTAAATATGAATGTGAGGTAGGGTTCTGCAATGTTCTTTGATTTTAATTTTTGAATTTGTGATACAAAGACAATGGTGATGGCAAGATATATTTTTTTTATAGCAAAGCAAAAGACAGTACTAATCAGAAGGTACTTAGGCAATGACTTTGCAAATTATGAGTTCATCGCTCTTGGATGTTAATATGGAAAATCACTGCTTTGAACCACACTTGTCCAGATGAGTGGCTCATTTCAAGTGCTTAAAATATTACAGCAGAAGAATTAGTGGCTTTGACAAAGTGAAGCCACTAATTCTTCTGAATATAAATGAAACCATTGTTACGAAGAGAAAAGACGTTTATCTTCTTTGGACTACTATGGCAGTCACAAAAAAATGTATCACAAGGAAATGGAACTCCTCTATCATCCCAACATTTGATGATTTTCTAATTCTATTGAAAGATGTAGCACTGTTAGAAATCAAAGTCAAGGAAATGAGAATCTTTCCTAGGAAATGGATAAATAATCCTTGAGAGAAAGTTATCTCCCTAATTGAGACTCTTAAAACAGACACAACTTTACCTTCATAAGAGGAGAGGAAGCAAAAAGTCAATTTTTTGTTTTGGTTTTAATGTATAATATTTGTTTGTGTATCTATGATTGTGTTATTTTGTCATTATTTGATTTGAGGCCATTGTACATTTTGTAAATAGTTTATTCAACTTATTCTTACTTGAGCTGTAAAGTTTATTAATTATTGGTTTGAAAAATTGAATAAAAATATTTGAGCAAAAAAAATATTACAGCAGAATGACTTAAAAAATCATTGTTACAGAGGGGAAAATGTGTTCAGAATTTCCATGACAGTGTACCAGCTACAATGGAGAATTACACATGATTACATTTATTAGAAAAGATAGAAAAATAGTCTGGACTGAAGAAAAAAATAGACCTGTAAGCTTATAAAGACAGAAGTTACTGGTTAACATATAGATGTTTATTATATAAAATTACAGAATTGCACAAGAAACTAACACAGGAATGGAGAAAGGAGATCGTGCCAATAAAGGTGACTGCAATTAGGGGGTACAGAGAATAGACAAGGGGGGGCTGGATTTTACTAGAGAAAACTGCCAAAGGAACCCAGGTATTGGGAGCAAATAATTAGAGAGTGAAAGGTAATAGAATGGGAAGAGGTCAGGAATACATTTGGACTCCAAGCTTATTATAGAGTATAGGCAAAGAGAAACAAATAGGGGACTCCTAAGTGAAAGACCAGCATTGGTAAAGTTTTTAGTGGAGTCTAGAACAGAAGTGGCTGCTAAGAAATGGAGGGCATATAAAATTTTGCATGATAACTATAGGAATCAATCTGAGGAGGTTAGAAACTATTGGGAAGATAGACTGGATAAGCAATTCACAAAGAAACAATGGCAAGATAAATGTAGAGCTCCCAAATATGTAACACAGTCTAGAAGATTTAAGAGTTTTGCTTAGAAGTGTTCGCATAGGTATTTTATACCCTAAGCAGACTCCGAAGAAAGTTTTCCTCAAGTAGATTATAAATGTTGGAGATGTGATCGGGAAGAAGGAGATAACTGGGAACATATTTTTTGGGAGTGTGATGAGCTGACAGACTTTAAAAATTGCCTGCAGACCACTCTGTCAGAAATACTGGGTTAGTAAATAGGTGTAACTAAGGAAATAATTTTTTTAGCTGTAATACAAATTTGAAATTGTCTACATATAGTTAGGCCTTGGTGAGTTTAAAGCATTCTATTACTTACCAAAAAACAGCCAAGTCATATTTCTCGGTATATAAAATTTAAAACAGCTTGCAGGCAAAGTTGCACACAGACTTGTTAGCAAGAATGGTAGTATAGATCATGGTTAACTCCATTGTTAGTTACTAATTTGTCAGTTACATGATCTGCCGCCGTGCATACAATGTTTTACTCCTCCCCACACAAGTCATACCATATCTCTGTCCTATTTTCTAATCTCTTATTTTCCTCTGTTCTTTGTTAATGTGAACCCTTCAAACCAGAAAATCATGATAGAAAGGTACTTGTACTTACCACACTAAGCACTTATTTATTTATTGATTGATTGCCATTTAACCGGGAAAGTCCAACTGGGAACAAGTCCCCGTTTTCAGTGGAGGCCCGGATAGTAAAGCTCCACAAAAAATACAAAGTGCAATAGTATATATAAACTATATAAACAATTATAAAATATCACCTGACAGTATTAGCAAACATTTTACATATATTCAACATTCGTGATTGAGAAAACATTTTAGACTTGTTGTAGTTACTAAACAGAGAAATATATTACAGTTTGTTAGTTAGTTCTTTTATTAGTATAAAGTGGTTGGTTGTTGAGTAACACTAATTTTAGGTGAAGGGCAAACAGATAAGAAAAATAGAATTGTGCAGGTGCAAGAGGGGTGTGGAGGGATTGAGGCAGTAGTGAGCAAATAAACAAAGTGTGTTGGTCCAGAAATAGAATCTGACAAGTGCGATGGAAAATATGAAGCAAAGTGGTAAATTAAAGAAAATATAGATGTAGAGGTAAATGGAAAGGGAGGAATTTGGGAAAAAGTAAAAATAAATATGGACGTGTGAGGTGGAGAGACAGCTAAGCGAAAGGCAGAGAAATAGCAGAATAAGTCAGCATATTAGCAGGACTATAGCTATGATGAAGTTATTTGTTTTAGGATGAGCATAAAAACTTTGGTATTCGTGTCTTATTTTACGATGAGAGAAATGGATTGCCAGTGTTTTGAAACATAGGTGGAGTACAGAGAGTCACCAGTACTGTTTTGACATTTGATATATGCCAGGAGATGTTTGTTATTAAATGACAGATGCCTAGATGGATACTAGTTTTTGAGTATGTTTTTGAGAGGGGGGCATGTGTCAGGTTTATGTATTATCTTATGGGCAGTAAGTAGTTAGGTGTAGTTGAGGTAGTTTGGTAGTTCATGCCATTTTAAGTGTTTGAATGCTAGGCAGTAGTGAGTATGATTAGGTAGGTTGGATGCAAACTTAGCTATTTTATTATAGCAAATTTTGAATTTTTTACATAAGGTAGAATGCAAATTAGTTATGACAGGTGATGCATAGAGCAGGGAGGGGAAAAAGGTAAGCTGATTCTAAAGATTTCCTAGAGGGGTCAGCTAGAAAAGGTTTGCTTTGATAGAGGAACCCCAATTTTTGGTTAGTTTTTATTATGGCTTGGGTGGTGTGCTCATCAAATTTTAAGATGCTGCCAATTATAACACCGAGAAGCTTAGTACTGGATATTGTTTCCATGAGGATATTATTAGCAGAGGTGGTATTGAAATTAGTTGCTGTGATGACAGATTTGAGTGTAAACAGCATTTTTTTTTTTTTTTTTTTTTTTTTTTTTTAGCATTTAGAAGTGTTTTATATCAGCTGTCTTTTTAAGAGAAACATTTTTAATTGTGATAATAATAATGAGTTAATTGGGCAATGATGTATAAATAGAGCCATTGGTTGAATGTTTGATGCACTCTGTTAAAGGCTTTGTGAGCCGAGGCGCTAGAGGAAGAAGAGGAAGAAGCTGGTGTTTTCGTAATAAAGAAGTGGAAAATAATGCTGGCTTCATTCGTGATGATTCGTTGGAAGGGTTTTTCTGTAGTGGTTTACAGCATTTAGAAGTAGTTGATAGTCAACAAGACAGGGATCTATATAGGGGAAGGGAAGGAGTCTTGTGTTAATTTAAGAGGTAGTTCAAAATTTGGCACAGAGCATATTGATGTGGCATCATTTGCATATTGGGCAATGTATTCATCCAGCTGATAAATCAAAGATCTGCTTAATAAAAACATCTGGAATCCTGTTCCTTATTTTAATGACTGGAAAAATCGTCAAGCAATATACTGCACTCAAGTAACACAGGTCAGAAATCCATAACCCCGGAATATTCACGGGGGGAGGGGGTTATTGCAAAAGTCATTCTCATAGCTATCCTTGCTTTTTGTTGTTTGTCCTTCCTACAGAGGTGGGAGGGGTTGGATATATTGAACCCTCAACCTCAGGTGTTGTTACTAATATATGTAGTGGGCTGCAACAACAATCAGAAGGGAGACTGGTAGTAGATTTCCTCAATGAGGTATGAGCTGATACCTCAGTGGATAAGGCAGTGCTCCCATAGAGGCTATCCTGTACTCAGGCTCAGGAAATCTGAACAGTACTACAAGAATTTGGGTATATGTTCTGTGTTGAGTCAAGGTGCCTTCAGGTAGTAGATCAGGTAGTAGATCACTATGTGGACACAGGAATCCAGTGGCCAATTAATCAGGCTCCTTATCTGGTACCTGAGCAAGTTAAGGAAATAAAATGACAAGAAGTCCTGGAAATGCTGATTCTGGGATAATGCAGGAATCCAACAGCCCTTAGGCCTCATTGGTGGTGTTAGTGACTGAAAAGGATGGTTCACTACAGAAAATAAACTAGTCACACAGAAGCAAGTGCATACCCAAGTGCAGGACAGATGAAGCTTCAGAGCAGCAGGAGGTGGGGTCAAACTACCTGGCCTCTACTGACATGACTAAGGGCTACTGGCAAGTACCAGTGATGCATGCAGCAAGAGAAAGGTCAGCATTTGCTGCCCCGTTTGGGTTGTATGACTTCATGAATATGTCCTTTGAGATGAAGAATACTCCAAACACTTCCCAGAGACTGGTAGGTGACATGGTAGCAGGAGCTGTAGATGATGCTCTTGCTTACATAGATGATACTGCAGTTTTAGTCAGGCCTGGCTGAAGCATGTGCAATGTCACAAAAGTGCTGAATGGATTAAAAAGAGCTAGTTTGACTATTAAGGCAAACAAATGCCAGACAGAGAGAGCAGATGTAACCTATCCTGGTCATTTGGTGGTTAGCGGCAACATTCAACCAGATCTTGCTGAAGTGGAAGATTTCCAGGCAGGGCCTAACCCAGTTAACAAATAGAAGAAGATAGCATTCCTCAGGACAGTGGAGCATATAGAAAGTGCGTTCAACCCTACAGCACCATAGTCACTATTCGTACAGACCTTTCTGAAAAGAATAAGCCAGATAAAATTGTTTGAACACTGACTCAGGAACATGTTTTCTAAACAATAAAGGAGGCCTTAAATGGATTTGCTGTAGTAGTTAGTCCTAGCTGTAGCCAGAAATATATATTGTAGGTGAATGTTTCAGACAATGGACTGGGAACAATATCTTTCGGAGTAACATCTAGTAGTATAAATTAGATAAGTTAGGCTAAAGTAAATGTAATTGTTTTCAGTGAAGAAATGTGACAAGCTGAATTGTTAAATGTATTTCAGTAAAACATACAGGGTGCTGTATTAAGTTAAGTTAAATGTGACTTCTTCATAAAAAACAATAAACAACTTCCAGTAAATCTTGCAGCATCTGAAATGTGAACTATGTAAAACTCTCAGTTGCTTTCAGTAAAGAGCTTATAAAGCATGAAACTGGATTCTTAAATCTGTATACACATTTGGAGTGCTTAAAGCTTACTTCTTCTTGAAATGCTGCTTCAGCTCAAGAGAAAGCATTCCCATATTTGCACTTCCCCCTGAGAAACATGACTACCCTGACAGGGAAACTGAATAAAAACAGGAGCACTGCCTTTAAATTTTTAAATATAGAGACTGTTAGTTTAGTTTCAGCTTCACTTCTTAATTCGGTACAAGTGGACAGCATTCCTATACAGAGAGCAGACAACTAAATGTCTGCGATCCTAATGAGTTGCTTACTGTGCTAAGAAAACAGGCTTTGATTCCTTCTACCTTTATTTGCCTTCTGCTTGAATCTGAGAAAGTCATTTAATGAAACAGTGTTCCTGGGTTACAATTGTGTCAAGTGGGCTTATTAAATAAAAAAATTAGTAAAATAAAAAAAATAAATAAAACAATATCATCTGTTGCATCCATTCATTTGAAAAGTAACTGTGTTAGCCATATCACCCACACAGTTATATTACTGCTGGTTTATTTTATTCTTGGCATGCTAAAGGGTCAAACTAATGGCAGCATTTATGTAAAGACAGGGAAGGGATGTTGGTACAGGAGCGATATCATTAACAACTCCTAAAAAAACACTGTTTATGTGTGTGTGTGTGTGTGTGTGTGTGTGTGTGTGTGTGTGTGTGTGCGTGCGTGCGTGTGTGTGTGCGCGCGCACAATATAATCTTGAACACATTTTCAGTTACTTTTGGTGCGGGTGAACTGGAAGGAGTTGTTCTGGAAGCAAGGAGGATAAGATCCTTCAGAGACAGTTATTATAACTCTGCTATATGGGTGATCAGTGTAAAGCTTATTTGGTTGTAGAAGGGGTTGATTATTACCTGAGATAGTAGTACACATGTACCATACACTCTTGAGGTCAATCACCTGTTGAATAGCATTTGCTGCCAGTAATGCAGATTGAAAGTCCATATCATTACATATTAATTGGCAGCCATAGCATGGATCATGAGACCACAGCACCTGTCTGTTCCATGTGGTACTGCCAATAAGTCATCCTTGTGAAAGGAAAGAATGATGAAGATCACCTGGGTAATGTACAAAGCATGTGAGACAGAACAAACAAGTATAAACTTTGAGCAAATAGAGGTAAGTGCACATTTCTCAAATCTGACACTTGATGAAGCAGTGGTCATGGGATTGGCATGAAAGGACTATGCATCTATTAATGCAAGATGGAGGCTGTGCTAGGTGTTCCCAGGCTTCAGGATATGTCATACCTGACATTGCATCCAAAACTAGTGAGCTTTTACCATGGGTTTCTGCAATGGTAATGCATTAAGTAAATGACTAGCTGCAGGATGAGTCTAAATAGAAATGGACAGAAGGGTGTGAACATGTTTCAAGGAAACTAAACAGATGAGCACATTGGAGTAGAGTGCACACTCATATAGTTGGAATGCTCCATTTTATTCAGTAGGTGTTGTTTTATCAAATATTCTCTTGGATGGGATAGAGATCCACTGCTTCTCCTTGAAGGTTATTTACCAAAACATTATGTAACTATACATTGGCAGAAAAGCTCTTATCCTGGTCTAGGAAGCTAATATATTCAACTACTATCTAGATGGGAAGAGATTTATTCTAATTACAGATCACCAACAATTTCTATCAGTTAGTACAAGAAACACAGGTTATATATACATTCCACAGATAAACTAGACTAACTCTTCTCCGGTTGCTTGGGAGAGATTTACATAATATAGAGTGTAAGGAAAGAGAACAACATGGATATGCTGATATGCTGTTATGATTGCTATATAAAAATCCTGAGGAATCAATAACAATACATCTTTTAGAGAGGTATTACATATCAGGTGTTGTGTTTTTACTTGTGCTGAATGCTGATATACAAACAGAAATCAGAAAATGACACAGTGATGTTGCAAATGCATGGATCAGTTACAAAATAATGATATAGACAAGATAAATTGTCCCCCCTGTCTTTGAGTGATTTATTGAGCTTAGCTCAGGACTTAGATCAGGCTCTTCACCCTATCACTTCTGGTATTACCAGTAAGAGAAAAGGGAATTCTTTGTTGTCTGAGGATGCTCTGGACATTGAAGAGGAAATGACTGAGTGGGGATAACTTCTGTTTTTCCCTCCTCAAGTTTCTGTTTCTGAGGACAGTGTCTCTTCTGATAGTCCACTGGAAGGATTTTCTTTCTCTGAAAGCATTTGTAGAACAAACCAGTCGTTTCAGTAGGAACATATTGATCTTCTGCTATCATTAAAGAAATATTATGACTTATTGCAACTGAAATTTCCTGAACCTACACCAGCTCCTCCTGTTCTTCCAGCATTGGAGGACGTATTTATTACAACTTGTAACTTGCCTGATAGCCACTCTGCTGCCCCTAGGAGAGCAGATGGGTTGCATAAAGTTCTTTAATCTTATAAGTTTTTGTTTTCTAGCCCCAGATCTGACCCAGTAGTGGTTTCCTTGGTAGCTGCTGTTAAGTATCTGGTAAATGCTAATCTCTTCCCCTCTGACAAGGACATGAAAGCCTTTGAAAGATTTGGGAAAAAGTGTATTGTTCTACAATACTTATTTTTAGAATTCTTAATTGTAAAGCCCATGTGTTAAAGTTTATACTTGCTTCTTTGGAGAATATGAGGAATATTATGGTTTCTTTTCCCTTGTTTGAGGAAAAAGTCAAAGTCAAATTAAACTTTATTGTCATTTAGAACTACACATATGTATTCTAAATAAAATTTTGTGCATCATCTCAATTCTTGAGATTACAAAGGAAAGTGAAACAACACATACAAGTAGAGGAATACACATAACTAACAAATACAATATTACTCCCAATACACAAGAAAGAGCAGAGACATTTACCAGCACCCATATGAAAATAATACCCTCCCCTGATTTAAATGAACTACCCTAAAGTAATACAAAATACACTACAGATTGAAATACCTCCTGGCCATCTACTGCTGTCTCACTCCTTAGCTAAACAGTGGAACTCTCTCGCCACACACCTACGCAACCTACCTAGCCATACAAATTTCAAATCTCAGTTACTTTGTCATCTTTCTTCCAAATGGATATGCCCTTGCCATGCTCCAACTTAAACCCCACCCCCCTCATTCCACCTTGCACTGAATCATCTAACTACCTCTACTGTTACTTCATCCCACCCAAAACAATCCAACCCCTACTAAAAACTAATTTTCTCTCTAATATCTATGGTACTATACTCTTCAGTCTCAAATATACTATTAACCTCTCCATGCATAATATTTTCCTAACCTACTAATGGCTAGTAGCTATATATTTTGAAATGTTAAACCTACAATTGAGTTTATAACAAAAATATTCACTTTATGTAAATGTTGAACTTTCTGTATTAAATTATGTCTTTTCATTTTTGTAACATTGTGACAAGCCAATTGCAAATATCATGGAGCTTATCTGTAAATGTTTAATTAGCTGTATGAACTATGTCCTTTTGTAACATGTGAAATGTAACTTGCAATTATTGTGGAGCTTTTCTCCCTGGGCCTTCACTGAAAACGGGCT
The DNA here is from genome assembly GCF_019279795.1 of Protopterus annectens. Lineage (NCBI taxonomy): Eukaryota > Metazoa > Chordata > Ceratodontiformes > Protopteridae > Protopterus > Protopterus annectens. The sequence continues at coordinate 1,402,708,144 of NC_056732.1, read as the reverse complement.
TTTCTTGGCTCAGTGGACTTCCCCGGTCATCAAACTTAAATAAATAAATAAATAGCTAAGTTATTTGTCTAATGTTACACTTGAGTGAGTTAAATAATACCGACTATGAATATAATAAATAAATATTGCACTTACTTGGAGTTATTTACTTTAATTTTTATTTATTGGATTTTCTTTAAGTTTGCTAATGATTCAGCTGATACCACGTCCAGAGCTGATGCTACTGGTATTGTTATGAGAAGGTTTGCTTGGTTATGTATACAAATTCTTCCTGAAGATATAAAAGCTGAACTTTTGAATTCTCTCTTAGATAGAGAGGGGTTATATTTGGACAATCTGCTTCAGAGGTCCTTAAAAGGTGTAATGGGAGAGTGAAGCTGATTCAGAAAGTTTATTAGGTTTTTCAGTCTTCCTTTTCCAAATTGATCAAGGGTTTTAACAGCTATCTCTGTAACATTTTACAAAAAACAAAATAAGCAGACACAACAAACTACTAGTAAGCAGGCTTTTAAAAAGCAGTAGCAAGGAAGCTCCAAAAGGAAAGGAGGATCCTCCAGAACCAAAGACAATATAACAAATTTGAATGACTATCTGCAGAATCCCCCTCTACCTTCCCACCCTTGTAAGCCTTTAATTCTTTCACAAAATCTGGCCTGCCATTTCTCTCTTTGGCAACAGATAGTTTCAGATAAATAGGTTTTGAGAGTCAGGGATAGGAAATCTCTTCCGTCTTTTCGGGGGATTCCTCCTCATCTGCCAGATCAAACTGCTTTTTTCCCCTCCTGTCATTCAGCATCTGCTGACTTAGAGGATGAGAGAAGCTGTCCTTCCTTCTCGGAAAGGAGAGGATCTTTATTCAATGGTGTCTCATAGAGGCCAGTCCTAGATCTTTCCTTTCTAAACCAGTTTATGAAAGTTCCAAAGGTCAAAATGTTAACCTTCACAACCTGTTACCTCTCATTCTCCATTTAAGTTTTTTACTGACCCTAGATTTAAAAGATGCTGCTTATCATCACATTGCTATAACATCAGATTTCAAATGTTTCTTAAGGTTTTCTTTGCCTGGATCACATTTTCAGTTCACTGTATTACCTTTTGGTTTATCCACTGCTCAAAGGGCATTCATGAAGTGGCTAGCCCCAATGACAGCCAAATACAGACTGCAAGGTATTCACATTTTTTCCTTTAATTAGACAACTTGCTTATCCTTGCAGAGTCTTTTTCAAAGTGTCAGGAATACCTCACTTGGGTGAGAGATTTCCTACACATACTCGGGTTTCAGGAGAACATCCAAAAGTCTTGCTTGACTGCTCACAGGAATGTTTTCATGGGGTGTCTCCTAGAAACCTCAGTTCAAGGAACTTTTCTTACATACAAAAAGGTTGTTCTAGATGTAGCCCTATTCCACAGTTTTCCACTCAAACCAATGCCTTAGCAAAGGAATTTCTCAAGATTCGAGGATTCTTTGCAACCCTGATTCTCATAATTCATCTAGCCAGACTTCAGAAGAGAAAAATTCAATGGTACCTAAAATCAGTATGGTCCCAATATCAACATCCCCTGACATTCCTGATTCCAGTTTTGGGATTTGTGAAAAGGAAGGAAATTTCTTTGTTGGAGAGAACAGCTCTATCTGAATACATATCTGCCATGTTCCCTTCCAGCTCCAGCACAGTCTGTAAACACTGAAGCCCCAGACTTTGGGGAGCAGAGTCTGTAAGAGTAAAAGTGCAGCATCTTTGGAACAAATAATGCAGACCAAAATACATAAATATAAAAGAGATGTCTGCAGTAATAAACACTCTCAACTCTAAATCATCTATGTGTTCCAGGACCACTAGAAGTGGTTACAGACAACATCAAAGCAATGTGGTATATAAAAAACAGAGGGTAATCAGATCTTATCCTTGGTGCATACTAGCCATGGTAGCATAGGATATGGCTTTGCATATCACAATCTCAGAATAAAGGCATCTTACATCCTGTCAAACAAAATGTTATGGCAGACAAGTTGAGCAAGATCAGGACAGACACTCACAAATTGAAACTGAATTGGGGTCTTTCAAGAACTGAGGTACTTGTATGGAACACCTCAGCTAGGGCAATGTGCCTCCATTCACAATAATCAGTTTGTAAAATTCTGCCCCAGGACTCCATGCAAGAAGGACTGGAAAACCGATGCTTTCTTTTTTTTCCTTAGACTAAAATGTTCTTGTATGCTTTATCACCCTTTCCACTTATATCTAGGGCCATTCTGAAGATTCAGAAGGGCTTTCCAAAAATCATTGTGGTGACTCCCTTTTGGGCCTAAACAGGCATCAAAGGTTCTTCCTTCTCTTGGAAATAGCCAAGAGCAATTACCACATGATTCCTCGCAGACTCACACTACTCAAATAGGACAGGGGTGTTTGATACATCCCAGCTTGAAACAATTTCAACTGCCTGGATTATAGAATTTTAATATCTTTTAAGCACTATTTCAGGATATGCAGCAGGTATTACAGGAGGCAAGAAAAGCTGCTACTAGAACATAATACATTAGTAAATGGAAAAGATTTTCTAGTTTATGCCAAGACAAGAACCAGGACAGTTTTATTGCTATTATTTCTCTAGTTCTGCAATATTTGTGAGTTTTTATCTTCTGGCCTTTCTTACTCCTCTGTCAAGGTTCATTTGTCAGCCATTTCTGCATGCCTGCCCATGGATCCTTCTCTTTCAATGCATTCCCGTGTTACAATGTTTTTGAAAGGGGTGTACCATACTAAGCCTCCTAGAAAACAGGTGTCTCCTCATTGGGATCTAACTTTGTTTAAAAAAATGAACTCTTGCTCCATTTGAAATATCCCATCAGGGTGATTTGAGGTTTTTAACATGGGAATCAATTCTGCTGATTGCTCTGACTTCTGCAAGAAGAGTATCTGAGTTGCAAGCAGTAGTGTAGCTAGAGTGGGGTAAGAGAGGCAAGTAGGGGTGGGATCAGCCATCCATCATCCTGATTGTTGTTTAGTGCAATAAAGTCCTTTAAAAGCTGGCATTGCACTTAGGTTCATAGCTTTATAGGAGGTTATTAAGTTAGTGGCCCTAGACCCTTTACAAGCCTAGCCATGTTAATCCCCATTTGCTCTTTTTGGGTAGTTCACTGAACAAATTTATGAACAGAGTGGGTTTGTGATTAACACTGGCTACCCCTGTCCATGAAGGACATGGGGGCCACCCCAGGGGTGAATTTGTGGTCTCCCATCCAATTAATTAGGTTGCATTTGAATAGGGTCAGTGAGGAGCTCTGTTTTCCATGAATAGGCAGTAAATTTCAGAGAAACAGCAGTCTCTGGTAGACATATCTGTCCCTCCAGCATGTTCTGATTATGTCACAAGCTAGGCTGAGATCCCTAAAGTGCGTGGCTCTTGTGCCATTTGACTTATGGATGTGCAGTATTTCCATTAGGGCAGGGCTGGAGATTGCCATAAAGGCTAGGCACAAGTCACTTCTCAACAGCCTATAAGATACACAGTAAAGTGACAGGACTTTCAGCCTGTCCACATAGGTCATGGTTTGGAGTCCCTGGCTTTTCTTAGTGAGAAACCTCTGAGGTCTCTCCAGCTGCTACAAGTGTCTGGTGAGGTACATGCAAAAGGGTGTATTATACTCTATTAGCAGTCTGATGAGGGTCAAGTACAGTGGAGTTATAACATCTTTTGACCTGGATGCTATGCCCTTGCTTATGAGGTGCTCTGAGTAGAAGACTTTCCTTACCACTGTGGAATCTTGGTGGTCAAAGTTCAGATTGCTATCAGTCTGTACTGCCAAGTCTTGCACCAGTGGGTTGAAACTCAAGGTGGTGCTGTCAATACTGTAATTTGTAGGGAATTCTGTTTTGCCAAAGGGAATAATAATGCATTTTTTGCATTTAGTTTTAGACCATGGCACCAATCATTTGTCGTCTGTGTTAGCCCTTCTTGTAATATGTTGACATCATTGGGGGACTCAGTGATTGCTCCCAGTTTGCAATCATCAGCAAACTTTGTGAGCCAAAGGCCATCTGCTTTAGTCTGGACTTTTGAGAAATAGATGCCAAACAGTAAGAGGCCCAGCACAGACCCATGTGGTACTGTACTGGTGATGGGTTTACTGGTGGAGGTGGAGTCACCAATTCTGACGGAGTGTGTTCTGTCAGTGAGCCAATTGGCTACCCATCTAGTAAAGTAAAGGTTAATCCCTCTCTCGGAGAGTTTCTCAATGATGCCAGAGTGGGGAATTGTGTTAAATGCCTTTGCAAGGTCGAGATAGGCTGTATGCACTGTCTTACCTTCATCCATAGCTTTGGTGACATTCTCAAAGAAGTCTACCAGGTTTAATAGGCATTATCTACCCTTAGCAAAGCCAAACTGGGTTTGGAGGTCACCTATGTCCTTGCTGATAAGGTCCATGATAATTCTTTCCATGGCCTTGCAGATGAGGCTGGTTAGACTTATGGTTCTGTAGTTCCCAGGGTAAGTTGATGGCCTCCTTTGTGCAGGGGGATTACTGTTGCTGTTCTCCATTCTGCAGGAACATAGCTAGTTCCCAAGTTATGATTAAAGAGAGCACCAAGTGGGTCCACTATGTCTTGTTTTAGATTGTTGGTAAAGAACCTGGGTATTATCCGGTCCCACTGAGGTCATGTTTTTGGCCTTGGCAAGCTCAGAGATGAACTGTTCTCTAGAGATACTAGGCAGAAGGCTGGTGTCAGGTATGCTTTGGAATATGATGGGTGGGGATAGAGGAGTGCAATTTTTTCTGAATCTGTCAGCTAGCAGGTTGGTGATATCTTCTGGTGTAGTATGAGTGCTCCCATCTACAGCCAGTTCTGCACACAGCTGGGCCTTCCCTTTTATACTTCAGACATAGTTAAAGAAAGACTTAAAATTATCCTTGGCTAGGGATGTGATATTAGTGTTGTAATTTCCTTTAGAAGACTTTAGAAGATTTCCAGTTGTCTTGTTTAGGCTTAGGAGGGAACTGTAGCCATGCAGAGTGATATCCCTCTGGCTTTTGGACAACAGTTTCTTCCTCTTGCTATATTATCTATTTATACTTGAAGTCCATGGTGATGTGTTTTTACTGGTTTTGATCCAGTCAGTTACAGCAGAGTTTATGCAGATGCTTTGTACATGGCATTTGCATGCACTTCTGCATAGTGATCATTGATGTCTGTGATTGCAGGTGGTATGAAGCTTTTTATACCATCACTTATTAGGCCATAGTGAGCTTTGGTAAAGTTTTTTATCATTTTTGTTCCTGTGAGGGTGTCAGTTCCAGTAGCTACTTCAAACAAGACTGAGTTGAGGTCTGACCTAACCAGGAAGGGCATCACACATGAGGAAGTACAGTGACCCCCCCCCATGTTGGTGAGTACTATGTCCAGAATATTAGAGCCCCTAGTGGGGGTGCAGACTATCTGTTCCAGAGCATTTGTGTTAACAAAGTCCAGGAAACTCTGGGTGAGTGTGTTTTTGCTTGTGTATGTCCCTCATTTATGGAAGGATAATTGAAATCTCCCATGAGTAAGGTGTTGGGCTGTATGGCGAGGGATTCCAGTAACTCGAGGTAGGCGGTGTGCTTATCCTAGTTCATGGAGGGGTAGCTATAGCTAGCAATGATGTGGTATGTTACTTTCCCAATAGTTCATTGAACATGGAGTAGTTTGAGAGTCATGCTGTTTGGCCAGTCTCAAAGGGTATTTGGTTTTAATAAAGATGTATACACCTCTACATTTCATAGGTTCATAGGTTCATACTAGGGTATCTGCCCTAGGGCATTTATAAGCCTAGCCAGAGTGTGTTTGGCTTTCGCCACCCAATTTAAATGAGTTTTACTATGCCCTTTTTCAAGGTTAGTTTACTATGCCTCTGTCTAGCAGTGACACAGAAGTGATCCCCGGGGTAAACCTGCGATCTCCCATCCACTCGTCAAGATTCCTCTTGAAGAGAGTCAGTGAGGGACTCTGCCTAATGTGGACTGGGATTCTATTCCAGAGTGAAGGGAGCCTCTGGGTTATGAATCTGTCCCACTAGCATGTCCTATTTATTTCTGTGTTGAGGTTCAAGTCCCTCGAGCGCGTAGCTCGAAGGGATTTGGATTTTCTGAGGTGAAGCATGTCCATTAATTCTGGGTTGGACATGGCTTTATATGTCAGGCATAGATCGCCTCTAAGTAGGCGGTATGCAACTGAGTAGAGCTGGAGTTTCTTTAACCGAGCAGCATATGGCATCTGTTTGAGCCCCTTGATCCTCTTGGTGAGGTGCTTTTGGGGTCTTTCTAGTTGCTGCAGGTGTCGGGTAAGGTACATCCCAAATGGGGCATTGTATTCAATTATGGGCCTGATGAGGGATGAGTAAATGGGCACAATGACCTCCCTTGATCTAGATGTGAATCCCTTCATGATAAGGTGGGCTATATAGAAGATTTTTCTAACCACTTTGGCCATGTGGTTGTCAAAGGAGAGATTGCTATCATCTTGGGTCCACAGGTCCCTAATTACTTCTTCTGTACTTAATGGATTTCCACCTATGTGGTAATTTGTGGGCACTTTGTTTTTGCCAAAGGGGATGACTATACACTTTTTGGCGTTTAGCTTTAGGCCATGGCTCACCAGTTATCTGTGACAATGAAACCCTTTTGGAGGAAGCTTGTGTCAGCTGGTGAGTTGATTATGGCGCCCAGTTTGCAGTCATCTGTGAACTTGGTCAGCCATAGTCCTCCTGTGTTGGTCTGTACCTCCGAAAAATATATACCGAACAAGAGAGGTCCCAGGACTGAGCCTTATGGGACACCGCTTGTAACTGGTTTGGAGTCTGACATGGCTCCAGCAATTCTGACCATGTGGGTTCTGTCCTTGAGCCAGTTTGCAACCCATCTTATGACATAAGGGTTTATATTTAAGCTGGAGAGCTTATCTATGATGCCCGAGTGGGGTATTGTATCAAAGGCTTTTGCGAGGTCCAGGTAGGCTGTGTGGACCACCTTCCCCTCGTCAATGGCCTTGGTGACTGTTTCAAAGAAATTGACCAGGTTCAAAAGGCAGGATCTGCCCTTAACAAAGCCGAATTGGGTAGGATCCAGTGTCTGTAGGTCCCCAATATCTTTATTTATGAGTTCCATGATGATCCTCTCCATAGCTTTGTAGACCAGGCTAGTCAGTTTTATGGGGTGGTAGTTTCCAGGGTCCGTTGAGGCACCACCTTTGTGGAGAGGGACCACTGTTGCTGTACGCCATTCTTTGGGTACATATTCTGTAGTAAGGCTGAGATTAAACAGTAGCTTTATGTTGGGGTTCAGCTCTTCTTGGAGTTCATGTAGGACACAGCCCGGGACACCGTCTGGTTCCATTGAAGCTGCGTTTTTTTGCTTTGGAGAGGGCGGCTCTTACCTGAGCATCTGAGATGTCAGGAGGGCAGCACTCAGCTGGGATAGATATTTGCTCTTTTGGGGGGGGGGGGGTTTGCACTGAACCTGTCAGCCAGGATGCTGGCAATGTCTGTGGGTTCAGTGTATTTTTTGTCATTTTGGACTAACTCTGAGCATACCTGGGAGTTACCATCCAGGTTCCTAACATAACTAAAGAAAGCCTTGTGATTATCTTTAGTGTCCTGTGCAATTTTTCTCTCGAAGCTGGCCTTAGATGATTTTATGAGGGACCATAGTTTTTGCTAATACTGATCAGAGATGCCTTCACTTTTAGGGATTTTGCTCTATCATGTAGTAGCTTCCTCCTTCTGTTGTATAGTTTATTTATGGCTGGGGTCCACCAGACAGGACGCCTGGGGGGGGTTGAAGGATTCCACCTAGCTTTTGAGGAGTGAGAAGTTTGCTTTAGAGACGTTTTTCACTGTGGTTTTCTGGGCTGGGGGTGGCGTCGGGATGTGGACATCCAGTGAGATTAATTTATGGTCCGATCTTACCAGTGAGGGGTATACGTCTGGTATGGAGCATAGAGTCCCCATGTTGGTGATGATCAGGTCCAGTATGTTTTCCACTCTTGTGGGAGTGGTGACTAGTTGTTCCATAGCATTTGAGTTTATAAATTCTAGGAACCTTTGGGCTAGGGTATTGGGGCTTGAGTAATGCTCCCAGTCTATGTTTGGGTAATTGAAGTCTCCCAATATAATGGTGTTTGGAGAGACCTTCATATTTCCAGTGTTCTCAGGAAAGCCGAGTGGGGTTTCTGAGTTTGGGAGGGTGGTCTGTAGCAGGCTATAAACTGAAAGGCAGTTTTACCCACTGTTAGTTGCACATGGATGGTCTCTGAGGCTTCGTGCAGTGCCACCAACCTGGAGGTGTGGGTATCTTTGATGAATATGGATACTCCCCCTCCTTTTGTGGTTCGGTCCATGTTTTGGGGCCGAAAAGCATGGTATGAGGTATAACCTGGTAGTGCTGGGGTGCTCTCAGGAGCCTTGAACCAGGTTTCTGTCACTGCACAGACATCGATGCTTTCCATGCTGAGGAGAGCTTTGAGTGCATGCATCTTGAGGTTTAGACTTCTGGCGTTGAGTAGCATTACCCTTAGTTTCTTTTTCCTTGTGTTATCTATGGAGGTGGGTTTGTCTTTTGAGCCTTGCCTAAAAAAGGCACTATGGGTTTGGCAAGAGCCTTTGCCAATATCCAAAAGCCCAGGGGTGACAGGTGCAAGCTGTTCCTAGCGAAGCAATGTGGCTTGTCGAGCATGTCATTCCAGGCTGACAGGCACTGGATCCCCTTTGAATGACACCAAAACTTTAGCCAATTGTTGAAATTGATCATCTTGTCTTTATATTGTGGCATCATTCTTGGTGAGGGTAAGATGCTACTCAAGGTCAGGGTCATACCGGCCTGGGCTACATGCTCAGAGAGCTCCTCTATGTCTCTTTTCATGTAGTCCAGGGAGGTATGTCTCAGGTCATTCACACCAGCATGGACAATGACTGAGTCATATTTGTACTTGCCCTGGAGTGACCTGAGTGCTTGCGTTATGTGGCGAATCCTAGCGCCCAACAGGCAGCTCACCGTGACCTTCTCCTTGTTCAACCTGGTGAGCGGGACGTCAGTGTGTCTGACAATAGAATCACCATTTACAAGTGTATCAGGTGTGTTGTTTAGCCTTAAGGGCTGTGACTGTTCGGCACACTGGCTTTGTGAACTATGTGATGCACGTGTTCTATTTTGGGGTAGCGGTTGCTTGGATGTCTGCTTTGGAGGTCTCTGCTGCTTAGGCAGATTTTTATTTAGAGCCTCCAATTATATTTTTGTGTATTTATGTGTTTGGTTTGCTGTTGTGGTAGGTCTATGTGGGACTGGAATTGTGGTGTGTGTGGTTACCTTCTCCTCCTGATTGGTTATGCCAGTACTGAGTTGAGAGAGCTCAGCCTCCAGTTTGGCTATATGGTTGCATCTCTCACATATGTTAGAACTTGTTGGGAGGAGGAGAGGGTTGTCTGTGTACATGAGACAGTTGTAACATTGCCTCAAGATTCCCAGCTGGACTGGAGAGGAAACCGACAATTGACCTTTGGACATGCTAGAATAGTATAGGGAACTCCTTTATAATTGAATCAAAAGGGCCAATGGGGAACAGAGTACTCAAAGTGAGTATGTGAGGATGTAGTGCTTTTAATTTTTTAGTGCTAACTTATAGAATTGCTTGTATGACCAAGTGCCGGGCTTTAGATTAAGAATAGGGTGTTTATTTTGAGAGTTAGAGCAGTTTTAAGGGAAAAAGTGAAGAGTAGACTTTGTGGAGCCGAGAATTGTTTAAACCCGATTAAGCGGTGCTGCGCTATACGCAAAATCTCACAAAGCCGCGCTAAAGCGGGTTTTATACAGGGGGACTTGAAAGAGCTGGAAATTGGCCCAAAACGGCCAATAGACTACAAGATTCTTGTGCTGGGTTCACTCCTCCAGGGACAGATAGGCTGCTCTAAGCTCCCCACTCCCACTGGTGAACAAAGAAGCCTCCTTTTATCCAAGAAAGGAAATGGGCAACACAGGAACTATCCAAAAGTCCATAATACAGTAAAGCCTGTATTAGGGACTATTCTAGGTCAGGAAAGGCGGGAAACAAGGATAATTTTTTTTGTTTTTTTGCTTTTTAGTACACAAACAGCAGAAAATGCAGTAAATATATAACACAGGCTAGCGCACTTGAGTGTGTAGCCTCAACAGGTAAATTCAACAAACAGGACAAACTTTTAAAGTGCAGGTAAAAATAACTGTAAAACAGCTTTAAACAGGCAAAAGAGCAGATATTCTCGCTTTTCAACGAGAACGGACAGTCGCACAGGTAATAGCAGAAAAAAATATACTTAATCAGGTAAGCAGTCACTCTTTTTGTCTCTCTGCTGCTAGCACCACTCTGCAGGACCACGAGGAGCTTTGCTGAGTAGGAACAAGGGCATAAAACACACCAAAATTTGGTTCCTTCATGCTCATTTTGAGGTCTGAATGTGTGGAAGGCATTGTAGCCTTGCACAGCCAGGATGCTCTCAGTGGCCTTGAATCATATCTCAGTAACTGCACAGATGTCAGCATCCTCCAGGGTGAGGAGTGCTTCCAGGGAGTGCAGTTTTGTGTTTAAACTCCTAACATTAAGCAGCACAATCCTGTGTTTGTCTCAATTAGATTTTCTTACATTGGAAAATTTGTTGTTTTGACCTTGCCTACAAAAGGCACTCTGGGCGAGGCAAGAGCCTTTGCCAGTATCCAAAAGCCTATGGGGGAACAGGTGCAGACCATCGCTAGCAAACCAGCGAGGTCTGTCTACCATATTCTCCCTGGCTGACAGATACTGGATCCCCTTGGACTGACACCAGAACCTGAAGCAATTGTTGAAGTCAACATTCTGGGTGAGGGTAGGATACTGCTTAGGGCTAGGGACATAACTGTCTGGGAAACATAATCAGAGAGTTCCATCATGTCTCCCTTCATATAGTCCAGAGAGGTACGTCTGAAGTCATTCACTCCAAGATAGACGATGACAGAGTCATAACGGTACTTGTTGTTGAGAGACTTGAATGCATGTGTGATTTGTCAGATTCTGGCACCTGATAGGCAGCTGACCTTCTCCTTGTCCAGTCTGGCGAGGTGGACATCTGTGTGTCTCATTAGGGAGTTGCTTATTAGCAAGACATTTGATGTGCTTGCCTGAGGGGCTTATTTGTTGAGACGTGTGTGTGTGTGTGTGTGTGTGTGTGTGTGTGTGTGTGTGTGTGTGTGTGTGTGTGTGTGTGTGTGTGTGTGTGCGTGTGTGCGTGTGTGTGTGTGTGTCTTGATATGTGTAGTGGTTTCTTTTTGCTTAATGGTGAGTGTGGGTGGTGTGCGTTTGGGATTTCTCTTTTCTTTAGGTAGGCTTTTAGTGAGTACCTTTGCATATGTGGGTTTGTGTGTCATGACCTTGTTTTGTGTGAGAGGTGAGGTTTGTGTGAAAGGTGAAATGTGTGTGCTGACAGCCTGTTTGATGTCTACTTTGTTTCAACATAATAGAATTGACTGTAATTTCACAGTGTATTTGCATCTCTCACATATGGTGTTGGCTTACTTTAGGAGTAAATGGTTGTAAGTATACATGAAGCAACTGATACATTGCCTCAAGATTTTCAGGCTGGCAGGAGAAATGATGGGGACTTGCCTGTCCATTGTGGCAGGATTCTTCAGATTTTTTTCTGAATGTGGTATATGGGAATGAAGTGAGCTACCTGGACAAAGTCACAAACAGCAAAAAAGAAGCAGTACTTCAATTAAATACAGTTAACAAAGTGGAGTGCTGGCTTAAAATGTACTTATGTTTCAGTTTTTTCAGTGTCTGCCTTAGATCTCAGTGCAGATGCACTCCTGACCTGTGGCTAAATTTGCCAAATGTTGAGCAGCTCCAGTAAACTGGATGCAAACCTGAGCAAACACAAGGCTAATATACAGGTAAATTTAAACAGTTTAACACAACTACCAATGGGAAATCCCCAATCTGAGTCTTTCTGCAGCAGTTTCCAACTCAAATAGGTCCTAAGCAACACCCTTCTGCCACAAGTGTGCAGGAAGGCCCTGTTAATGTAAGATGGCTGGTTTAAGAGCACAGTGATACCAAACAGTCTAGATTCAGCAGGTCTGAATCTACCCTGTACTATATAAGGCAATGAAACACAATTTCAAAGTGCAGAGTAAAAAGCAGTCACAAACAGCAAAACTGAAGCAGTAATTCAATTAAATACAGTTAACAAAGTGCAGTGCTAGCTTAAAATATAATTACTTTTTTTTCAGTGGATGCCTTGGATTTCAGTGCAGATGCATTCCAGACCTCTGGCTGAAGTTGCCAAACATTGAGCTACTATGGTAAACTGAGTGCAAACCCACACAAACATGAGGCTTATATACAGGTGAATTTAAACAGTTTTAACACAACTACCAATAGAAAAGCCCCAAACTGAGCCTTTCTCCAGCAATCCCCAACTCAGATGGGTCCTGAGGTACATACTTCTGCCACAAGGGTGCAAGGAGGCCCTGTTAATGTAAGATGGCTAGTTTAAGAGCACAGTGATAGCAAGCAGTCTAAATTCAGCAGGTCTGAATCTAGCCTGTGCTATGTAAAGCAAGGAAACACAATTTCTAGATGAGAAGGTATAAGCTAGAGTCACTTAAAGGTGGGGGATGCCAGGCTCTACAAAATGGTAAAGGCAAACATGGATCTGACTCTGGATATGGCACTAAGAGGGCAGTGTTTGGTTATAGTGGGTAAAGAGGAAAAAAGTGGCTGCTTCTAGGATGGCCTGTGTAGGGGCCCTTTTTCAAAATGCTGTAGTGGTGGTTTTTGCCCTTGCTTAGTGCGATCTGAAGCTGCCAGTGGTTTGTTACTCAGAGCATGGTCATCAGAAGTGAATACAGCTACCTTGCAGCCAAACCTGAGCACTTTATCACTCTGTGTGTGGTCCAAACTGTAGCAACTGCTTCCTACATTGGCTACAACTTAAAAGAAGAATTTTTTTAACTAAAACATGAGCACCGTAGTGCTGTGTGCAGGCAAGGTATAAACTACAGCAACTGTTTGCCACATTTGTAGCAAGCAGTTTACTACTGTTTAAAAGAATAAATGATTTTTTTTTTACTAAAATGTGAGGAAGGAGGGTTGGTGCCAGGGCACAGAAACAGGACCTGAATGGCTTGGGCAGGAGGGGTGTTGTTCATTTGGCCACCTGGTTGGTGTGTCAGTAGAAGGAATGGCTATTTTTTTTTTCCTCTTGAGGGGGTGGGATGCTAGTTTGTGGGACTGGCACAGGGCCCTGTTTAAGCCAACTGCTCTCATTGCAAATTCTTATTGAGCGTCAACTTCATCTTATTTTTCATAAAGGCAGGGCTCCCGTATGAACTAATCCTTCCTTTATGCCTAAAGTGATTTTGAGTTTACTTTAAGATAAGCTGTCATTCTCCCTGTTTTCTTCACAAACTTAGAAATGAGGAAAAAGAATTCTCCATTCTCTCAACGTCCACATACAACTTAGATAGTATCCTGACAGACATGAAACGTTCAGAAACTCTGATCAGTTATTTATTTCTAATGAAGCTAAGAAGAAAGAACAACCTGTGTCCAAACAGACTATTTCCAAATGAGTGTCTCATGCCATTGCCTTTTGTTATACCCACCACAATAAAGCAGTTCTAAGCAAGGTCAAGGCTCATTCTACCATGGCCTTGGCTTCATCTGTGACTTTTTGGAAATGTCTGGATTCTAGAAGCATTCTAGAGGCAACAACTTGGTCCTCTGTGCATACCTTTGCAAATCACCACAGACTAGATTCCTTCTTTATTCTACAGTAGGTTTGCCAAGATCATTCTCCAGAGACTCCTGGACCCTCTTCCTTCCTCCTGACAGTTTGTATAAGTTATGGTAATTTACCCAAATAGCTAAGGCTATGGCAGCAGTGAGCAAATGATAAAGCAGTTACTTCAGCCAAGTAAACCTGTCACACCCAACCCACAAGGCTCAGACATAAAGAACCCTAACCACATTGCTAATGACTTTAATTCCTTTTTCACCAAAACAATTCAAACTCTCCAGCAAAAACACAAACATACCTAACAGCCACTTAAACCCACCTCCCCCATTTCTTTTCCAACCTGTTCCAACATCTTACATTCTTTCAAAAAAAACTTAAACCATGTACTCCCTCTGCTAACCTACTACCTCCAGAATACCTGCAATTAGCAGCCAAATCAATAGCCTACCCAGTCTCCATACTGATCAACAGAACCATCACTGAGGGATATGTCCCTAAACTTTGGAAAATCTCCCACATTATTCCTCTTCATAAGGGTGGAAATTCAACTGATATTTCCAACTACCGCCCTATTGCTCTACTCTCTCCCTTATCTAAGATTATGGAAAGATGTATACACAAGCAACTGCTTGACCATCTTCTTCAAAATAACTTACTCTCTAATACCCAACATGGTTTTAGACCTTCTCATAGTACCACCACTGCCCTCCCCTCCTTTACAGACACTATCAACAAAAATCGTAACCAAAACACCCTTTCCTCAGCACTTTTCTTAGACCTGTCCAAGGCTTTTGACATGGTCAACCACCAAATACTCATACACATTCTTCAATCTTTGTCACTTGAAATTCAACCTATTAACTGGTTCAAATCCTACTTAAATAATAGACATCAAGCAGTACTCTGGAACTCGACTCTATCTTCCCAGCTACCAGTTAACATTGGTGTCCCCCAAGGGTCCATTCTGGGCCCCCTTCTATTCTCTTTATTTATCAATGACCTCCAACAAGTAGTCCCTCAAGCTACATGCATACAATCATGAGCGATTCTATACTAATTTGCTCAGCAAAATCTGTCTCTGAACTTCACTCCCTTACTCAACACATTTTTAATTCTGTAGAAGAATGGTTTTCTCAATGCTGTCTCCTATTAAACCCAATAAAAACCAAACTCCTCCTCTTCACACCTTCCAGTAAATCTCCCCACATAGACTTTACAATAACATCTAAAAATGCCACACCTATATCACAAGATTATACTACTAAACTACTAGGCGTTACCATTGACAACAACCTTAACTTCGATACCCACATAAGCAACACTTTGAAAAATATTAATAAAAAAATAGACTCTCTTTACAAAATCAAACCTTTCCTCACTCCAGAATCTAGAATAACTATTGCCCACTCACATCTTATCTCACCCCTTCTCTATGCCTCATCCACTTATACTAACTTATCAAAAAATAATCTGTTGAAGCTAGAAAACTCCTACCACAGCATAGCCAGATTTGCTACAGGCAACCCTTTTAGAACCCACCACTGTACTAATCTAAAACTAGGTTGGCTAGAATTTCAACAACAACTAAAAATTAATCAACTAGCCATAACCCATCAACTTCTATATCAACCTGACAAAACACCTATACTATCTACTCTTATTCACCCCTACCACAACCTAAACTCCCTAAGATCAGCACACAAACTTCTTGTAAATATTGACAAAGCAAACAACAAAGCTGGAGACTCTCTCTTTTCTAACACTGTTGGAAAACACTGGAACCTCCTCCCCTATGAACTTTCTTCTATTCCCTCAAAATCTCTCTTTAAAAAGAAACTTAAACTCTACCTTAAATCACAATGGTTGTGCCCCTGTAGTAATCCTGACTAACTTTAGCCCCAGACACCTGACTACTTTCTACATCTTTTTGACCACTGTATCTACCTCATATTTACATCCACTTATTCTATATCTCCTTCTCACTATCTACATACAGGTATTTATATATATATATATATATATATATATATATATATATATATATATATATATATATATATATACACATATATAATTATTTCTATATATATGTATTCTTTCCACTTCTTATACCACATGATGTACTAACATATCTGCCAGGCTTCTTCATACTATCCTGTATCCTCTATTACTATACATTATGCTAGTATTCACCATAAATACCACTTTAAGCAATATTTTGTAATAATATTCTTATCTAAATGTTCTACTTTCTGCAATTTGTACTTTATAACTTTGCCACCAGTTAAAATGTTATCTTTATTTGCCTATGTTCATGTACTGCTGTAAAGTTTTCACATGTTTTTTTTAATGTAATTTCATTTTGAATGTTGGAGCTTATCTCCCAGGGCCTCTACTGAAAATGGACATATATCCAGCTAGACTAGCCCGGTCAACAAATGTAAAATAAAATAAAAATAAATAAATAAATAAAAATAAAAATGAACACAGAACAGCTGTACCATAATTCAAATGATCACTGCTGCAGTAGCCACTCCCTCCCTCCATCCTCCTTATTTTTGTATGTCTGTGCTGCCAGAGTGAGGACTTTTTTATTCATTTTCCTAGCATTGTCATTTTCAAGGTTTTAGCTCCCCTCTCTCATGTGGCATGAACGCTCCGAAGGGCACCCAAACCACTCTTTTAATTTAATTCTGCTTGAATGTGTGGAAGGTGCCTTGAAGCTTAGGAAGCTGTCCGGCTGTTATATCCTATAACCCATATAGCTAGGGCTACTGCAGCAGTGATCATTCAAAAGCTGCTGTTATGGTAAGTTTAATTATATGGCTATACTTTCTGTGCTTCTGTGCACTCTTTCATGTGGTAACTTGTTTTAAACTTGCTTAGGAAGACCAGCTGTTGTTACCGTTATGGCTCGAACAAAGCAGACCGCTAGGAAGTCTACCGGTGGAAAGGCTCCTCGTAAACAGCTTGCTACAAAGGCTGCCCGCAAAAGTGCTCCGGCTACTGGAGGTGTCAAGAAGCCTCATCGTTACCGGCCTGGCACTGTTGCTCTTCGAGAAATCCGTCGATATCAGAAGTCCACCGAATTACTTATTCGCAAGCTTCCTTTCCAGCGACTTGTTCGAGAGATCGCACAGGATTTCAAGACGGATCTTCGTTTCCAGAGTTCTGCAGTCATGGCTTTGCAGGAGGCAAGCGAGGCTTATCTTGTAGGCCTCTTTGAAGATACCAACCTCTGTGCTATTCACGCTAAGAGAGTAACTATCATGCCCAAAGATATTCAGCTAGCAAGGCGCATTGAACCTATGGAAAGGCCGCAGAAATACCTCACTAAAAGAATCACAGGCCTAAAGCAGATGCCATATGCTGGGAGTCTAAAAAAACTCCAGCTACACTCTGTGGCAGATAGTCTACTCAGAGGCTATCTCTGCTTAACATACAAGGCTATGTCAAACCCTGAGCTGTTAGACATGCTCCACTTAAAGAAATCCCAATCCCTCAGAGCCACACGCTCCAGGGATCTAAACCATGTCATCACAATGAACAAAACATGCTGGAGGGATAGGTTCCTGACCCAGAGACTTCCCATACTCTGGAATGGACTGCCCATACATCTCCTTGATCCTCTTCAAAAGGAACCTTGATGATTGGATAGGAGATAGGAAAATCACACCGGGGATCATATCAGTCGCCCTGCTAGACAGGGGTCCAGGGAAGTAAATATTGTGGAAAGAAATATCCAGGGAATTGTTATGGCTAGGCTTGTATAGGCCCTAGGGCCGATAGCCTAGTACCAGCCTATGAACCTATGAACCTATGAACATGGTTTGGGTAAGGATGTAAAATATATAGTCAGAGCTTGTTTTTGGATGCCAGATGGCCCACAAATGCACTACCAACTGCACCCCTGTATACTTCTGAATGGATGTCAGTGTTATGGCAATGTGTTCATATGATTTTGTAGGTATTTGTTATAGGCTCAGCTTTCCTGAGGGATGCATACTGAAAGTGGCTTAAATAATTCATATGGAATCAATAAGTCTGAAAAATATCAGGGATAGCATTTGAAAAAAATGGCTCATTGCAGCAAATTAGTAATAATAGCCCTCAGTGGTGCAGAGGTTTGCATAGCTTCTCAAAGCACTTGGTTCAGTAACTAAGTTATTGGATGTTGTGCCTTCTGTGTGGGGTCTGTATACATTTCATATGTCAGTGCGGGTATTCATAGGATGGTGTAGTTTTCTTCCACATTCCAAAGGTGGTTCATAGGTAAATCTGCATTTTTTCTAAATTACTGATTGGCATGTTGGCTGTGTCAGTGATTATGTGAGTGTACCCTGCAAAGGAGTGGTACCATATTCGCAATTAGTTTCTCTGGTTTCTGTCCATTTAAAGCATGGGTAGTGCATGGCTCTTCTGCAATACTCAGCTGAATTAAGGACATAATAACAGAATGGATGAATGAAAATAGCTAATGTGTAATTCACATCAGAAAAATGAAAAGTTTTCTGGACATAAAATGCATTAAACATGTTATATATACATCCTAACACTCACCTATGAATGGG
This sequence comes from Protopterus annectens, assembly GCF_019279795.1. Classification (NCBI taxonomy): domain Eukaryota; kingdom Metazoa; phylum Chordata; order Ceratodontiformes; family Protopteridae; genus Protopterus; species Protopterus annectens. Next base: position 1,402,689,794 of record NC_056732.1, on the reverse strand, counting down.
CTTACGGAAATATTTGTGCAGACATTAAGCAGAACTGTGAAAGTCATAAAATGTAGCAGCAAGTTATTGTAACAAAATGCAGGTATTTTTCATTTCACTTACAATAATGCCACACGTGAGATTACAACCTATCATTTCATCAGAGCTCCAATTCACCGAACGTCTATTCGTCAAACGAATGAGAATCATGGCTTAGTGGTAGGTCGTACAGACTAGTGTTACCAGGGTCCTGGGTTCGAGACTGACAGTGGGAATTTATTTATGGAGGGTGGCCTAATGGTTAAGTTGTTTACCTTATAGACACAAGGTGCAGGGTTTGATTCTCACATGGGGTAATTGGCTAGGCTTAAAATGTCCCACAAGGGCAGTTAGCCTAGTAGTAACCTATGAACCTATGAAACTTAAACCATCGAATACCATTTCAGCAAAGGATTACCTCATCGATATTTTTCCCAGGGAAGGGAGTTAGTTGGCCATTGTAACAAATTTGCCCATTTCCCCAATGTAGTGTGATCTCAAAGTTGGGATATATAATTAGGGGGGTGTGGGGGTGAAGACCCCCACCTTGGTGTGTTTAAAATAATGTAATTTGTGTTACATTCGCTCTAGTGGCCAAGCAGTTTTTTTTTTCCATGAGAAATCTTTTCGTTGATGTCATTCTTTGATGAAATGGTATTTGATGCTTTAAGTTCAATGAATAGGCGTTTGGCGAATTGGGGCTTTGATGAAAAGATATAGACCCATTACCAATACACCAATGAGGTTATTTTTTGAACAGAACCCATCATTCTAGACTTGACTTCATGAAAACAAATGTGCATAGGTAAGTGCACAAAGCACTATTTCAAGTTAGGCATGAAAGGCCATTCAGAAATGTTAACAGTAATAGCAGGTGTTGATCAGAGACTACAGAGCTTACAAGTGGCAAGTGACTAATCTGCTTCTAGTACTGGGTCTCTAACAGATGCAACTGATACAAGATAAGGTATGTAGAAAAGACAGATAAACCAGTAAAGAAGTGCTTAGCAAAAATATATGCGAAACAGCTCTAAATCCACTTATAATTTAGCTAATAATGTTATGCTTATGTTTTCTGGCAGTTGGCTTAGAGGATTAATAAGCTGCTTCCTCTGGTGCAGTGGTGCAAGGTTTGATTCCCTCAGCCCCCATTCCCTTACTGTGTGGTTGTGAGGAAGTCACGTAACCAGACACTGTTGCTGGACTGAGACGGAAAAAAGTCCATGGAGATCAGTGCTCTACTCTGGAAAATAAATACAAATAAAATAAAAATAAAATGCTGTGCAAATACATAAGTGTAATTTAGCAAAATTAGAAAGGTATGTTAGTACACAGCCATGGTTTCAAAAAAAAAAAAAAAAACATTCAAGGATGAAACAGAGATGCCAGTAAAGATTTATGCAGGACATGAGTCGCAACACATTAGCTTTCTTCTCTTCTTAGTGTGAAGAACCTTAAAGACTGCCTTTCTATGTCAGTGTTGTGGTTGTTTACCTCTGCTGGACTTTGGTTTTGCATCCACATTGACTGAGGATATGTGTTTAATTCAAGATAGTTTCCCACATATGTCTGAAAATGAGAAATTCATTTGTTTGACTGTGTGTGTGACTGAATGGTAGATGAAGTGCTCTGTCATTTTTTAATGCAAGATAACTATAGTCCATTACACTTGCAGATACTGGTCAGTCATGTTTAGGATGAACATGTACGCAATATCCATAAACTATTACTCCAACATTAATATTTAAGAATAAATATCAGAGTGTCTAATCTAAATTATATTTTTGAAGACACTGAACATGAAATTAGAAGAAATTCATAAAACTATTCACCACTAAGTGGCGTTATTTCAGTGATCTAAAATTGCTGCAGGAATTTTGTGATAAAGTACTGGAACATCCAGATGTTTAATGGAATAGGCCATCTGTTTCTCTGAGGGGCCACTACTGAAACTGAAGGGGATGTGTAAGTGTAAGAAGGCAGATAATCACTTTAATGAAGTAAGCGATTTCAATGTTTTCTAATGTAAATTCTATTAAAAAGTTAGATGTGAGGCAAAGAAAATGTTTTTAAATTAACCTTGACACGTAGTTAGAAAGTGTTATAAATATTATTTAGAAACATAGAAATATGTGAGAGCAGAATAGGATATCATGGGTATCAATATTGTAGGAAAACAATAAAAGTAGACTTGTTTCTATTTATTTTATTTAATTTTATTTGTATTTATATTTGTTCTCCTGAGTAGCGCACTGATCAAGAATGACCATTTACAGGTAACATTCACAAGTAATGCAATAAAAGTAGAAAATACAATTAGAAGCAGTCAGTAAAAATATAAAACAAAAAATACAATAATTACAAGTATTGTGCTAAAAAAGTGTAAGTCCAGGACTTCCAGTGATGACAGAAGAGTTAAGTTCACCTGCTCCACTGGTACAAAATTGAGAAACACAGGGGAACAACTAAAAAAACAGACCATCCTAGGGAGAAATTCATAAGATAACTGAAAAGTCTATTCTGAAAATTGATAAGTGTAAGGCAAACATGTAAGCAAAAGAAAATCCCAGGATGACACTGGTGAGGAGGTGCAAATGGCACAGCATAAGTCAACAATGGCACAGAACTACAGTGGACCCTGACAGGGGAATACAACCCTGAAAGCTGGGATGAAAATTCCATACTGGCACAGATTATGCAAAAGCTGCAAGAGATCAAAAACAACCTAGATCGCTATATGGTACAGTGTGAAATGAAATTCAAGGAAATAGAAAGTACTCTATGCCTCCACTCAGACGCCATTCATGATATGTAAAAATACACTAGTCAGCAAAACACTCACCAAACAGACTGACAAGTAAGGATGCAACAGATTGAGAATCACATGGCAGACCTTGAAAACTGAGCCAGATGAAAGAACTTACAAGTGGTTTATCCCTGAGAAGGCAGGACAGAGACACGAGGAGATATTGATTGAAAGGGAACACCACATCTGCACATGAGGTAACACAGTAAATGTGCTGCGCTCTTGCTAGTTAATAGTCTGCTTTGCCACATATACTGTAAAAGAACATTTGCTGTTCCTCATCTGGAAACCAGAGAAAAAAGCTTTTGTTTGGAGAAAAAAGAGTATTTATCCAGCAGGACTGCTAGGAAAAGAAGGGCTACATTTATTCAAATCATGCAAAAGTGCCAACAGTGCCAGTCCTGGAATGCTATACCCTTCCTACATCAAAATGTTTTTTTTTTCTAGGGACCAAAGACCTTTCTATTAGCAGAGGAAGTGATTTATGCACTGAGAGATCAGGATAATTAATCAGCCACTGTTTCACAAGACCAGGGAACGGAGCTGATTTCAAAGCTCCAATATGAGACAATGTTGAAGAAAAATACAGAACACTTCCCAGTATTCAAGGATAAGTGGGAGAGTAAAGACAGGACTGTGAAGTTATTTGTTTTTGCAAACAATTAACTGGAAGTGAACAACTGCTGTGCACCTCTCTGGCTTTCGGCAGGAACGCTACTAAAACAATGAATAACAATATCAGGAGCAAAAAGGAATCCAATAAATGTAATTAGGTGACTGGCAAATGTTAGATTGAAGAGTTATATACAGTTAGGTTCATAGATTAGTATTAGATTAATTGCCTTTGTGGGCCTTTTTAAGCCTAGCCAATTGCCCTATGTGAGAATAAAACCCTGCACCTTGTGGCTGCAAGGTAAACACCTTAACCATTCTGCCATCCTCCCACAGTTAAATGCATTGGCAGAGGCAGGATTAAAATACTTTAGAGCCCTGCAGCCATAAGCAATTCACTGAGTTTGATTTGCAACATTGATAGGGCCACGGCATGCACTAAGTGGTGCAACCAACAAACTTTGGAAGAAGACACTCAGTTACAAGGGGAAAGTATTGTTTACTGTTTAAAATATTTTAATTTGTATATAACTATAGAAAAAATGTTTTTCATTGTTAAATATGTGTGTAGACATGATACACTGCATGGCTGTAATGCCATCCAGAAATAATGGATTAGAAAAATGAGATTTGGAACAGATTTGATAAATTTGAAAGAGAGGGGTTCAAGATAAAAGGAAGAAGAAGCAAACTGATTTTAAATCATTACACTCCTGCTTTGAACATGAGCTGACTGGATAACCTAATCAAGCAAGAGAAGATATTTAGATATTTTAGAAAATAATCTCCTCACATAGTGCTGTTACAAAAAAACACACATCACTTCAGAACATAGTTGAGTTATTCATATTTGCTTATTCACAGGTGATAGCATCTGAGGGACAAGAAACAATAAAGAGAGGAGTGCAGATATGTTTCAAACATAACACATAAAATAAATTAAAAGAACTATTTATAGATGAAAAAGGTAAGATGTGTAGCAATGAAAATCCGAATAGAAAATTGTCTCTTTAATAAGCATGAATAGACCACCAAAATCATCCTATCAAGACATGAGGGATATTTGTGGATCACTATTAAAATTTATTCAACTATATTGTGGGGTGGTGACTTTAATGTTATCACCCACTACAGAGATGTTCAAGGGGCACCTAAGTGTACAAGAATCCCAAGAATAGGAAGATGCCTAGCTGCCCTGATGGCAATGACTGTGACTTATGTATAGAGTGTTAAGACAAGAATAGATAAGAGTTACATGTCTTAGGAAGAGAAATATACAGTGCAAGCATGGTAGGTATAACAGATAATCTTTTCAGACCATGCGCCTTTGGTCTTAAGTATAACATTAACTAACAGAAAATGCAAACATGGAAGGTGCAATCCATCATCCTTTCAGACCATGAACCTTTGGTTTTTAAGTATAATATTAACTAACAGAAGATGTAAGTGTCTATATCATTTAACCAAAAGCTTAATTGAATGAATCACTATTTGTAAAACCCAAATAAGAGAAAGCTCAATTAAGTGAACGATCATTTAAACAAACACTTTCTTATGGAAAAAAATAGTTGCCCACCCACCAACTGTAACAAACAAAACTAAATTTAAAACTCAGCAAAGTGGGGGACTTCGCACCCCACACCCCCAATATGGTGGGCTGTGCACTCCACACCCCCAACCAAATATACCAACTCTGAGATTGCATTACAGTGGGAAAATGGGAAAACGCACGATGATGGCCAACCATGTCCTTTCCCTGGGAAAAAATATTGCCTAAATGATCTTTCACTTGATTGAGCTTTTGCTTATTTAGGTTTGACAATGCACCCTAAGTCATGGCAACGCAAAAATATAAACTACATAGATTCTAATCTGGCTGAGACAATAAAAGAGACTACAAATGACAATTATGGTTGATTATTAACAGATTGTAAAAATTGGACTAAGAAATGGAGGATGCTGGACCTGAGTGTGGAACAAAACAAGCAAGTTGAATAGATGCTCATTCTCCCTCTGACTCTTTTAAGGCAATACCACTTAATCCAGGGTTGTTTTTTTTAAAGCATAGAAAATGTCTTAAAAAGCTTTGTCTGTGTATAGGATAAACAAAGGGAAGCTTGGGAAAGAGTTCAGTTTAGCCAAAGGTAAAGGTGGACAGAGAATGCCAGATCAGCAGCAATAGTTGAAGACCTCTGAGTTAAAACTATTTATGGATTGGCATTATAGCTTTACATATATATATATATATATATATATATATATATATATATATATATATATATACACATATATATAATGTCTTAAAAAGCTTTGTCTGTGTATAGGATAACCAAAGGGAAGCTTGGGAAAGAGTTCAGTTTAGCCAAAGGTAAAGGTGGACAGAGAATGCCAGATCAGCAGCAATAGTTGAAGACCTCTGAGTTAAAACTATTTATGGATTGGCATTATAGCTTTAAATATATATATATATACACACACACACACACACACACACACACACACACACACACACACACACACACACACTCACACACACACACACACATGGGTCTACTACGTTTGGTTGAAAACGCATTTGGTCGAATGTCCATTGGGTGAGCACACTTGAATGAAAGCTCACGTCACTGAAAACTCATTTGGTTGAAACTCATTTAGTCGAAAGTTATATATGGCCCCTTCCCCACTAAAGTGCAATCCTGGAGTTAGAATATAAAGTAAGGGGGGTGAGGGGCGTAGCCCTCCACATAGTTTGAGTATATATTGTCTTGTGGAAAGACTTGCTCATTGCAGTTGTCAATATCTATGTCTATGGTTTAAAACATTTAGAATAGGTGGGGGCTATGCCCCACCCCCCCCCCCTTACTTTATATTCTAACTCAGATTCTACTAGGTAGGATCTCAGCTGGGCACATATACCTGTCACTTGACCAGTCCAGTCAAAAACTTTTGCCATTTGTATCCTGACTCTCTCTCCATCTTTCAATGGATGAAGAAATCTGCTTGATTTATCATAACTGGACTTCTGGAAAGAATGCTTTCTGAATAGTTGAGCTCCAATTGTCTTGTTGTTCTTAGCTTTAGGCCTCAGCAAACTGGAACTGATAGGCAACATTGTTCTGGTTTGCCTAGATAGAAGTCTCTGAGCGGGTAAGCCAAGTATATCGTCACGGGGTATGCTTCTGAGATTGAGAAGATTCAAAAAGACATCGGTATTGTCACGTTTTGACCTCTCAAGTAATTGCTTTGCACTCTGCACTGCATGCTCAGGTAGTCCATTTGACTGGATATTCTGGACTACTAGTAAGACGTACCAAGTCATATTCTTCTGCAAATTTCTGAAACAACTGATTAGTAAACTGAGTACCATTGTCAGAAATAACGTTTGTGGACTACCATGGACTGAGAAATGGCATTTCACCTTAGTAATAACAGTAGTGGATGTTAGGTTAGGTAATAAATCAATCTCAAACAAGTTTGAATAAGAGTCTACCAATACCAAGTAATGCTGATTGTTCCACTCGAATATATAAGTGGCTACTGTTGACCAAGGCAGTTCAGGAGCTTGACTTAGCTGAAGTGATTCTCTTTGCAAATGTGGTTTAGTACTATTACATACTGAACAAGAAGAAAGTACTTTATCTATGTCTTTTGCTAGAGACAGCCAAAATACTAGTCATCTCACCTTCCTGGGTGACCACGATGCAAAATTTGGATATATTCATGTTGTAAGGAAGCAGGAACAACAATTTTAGGACCTTTGAAAATAATGCCATCTTCCATCAACATCTCATCTCTGTAAGGAAAATAAGTTTGCACTTCAGATGGTACACAAGATTGCTTTGACGGCCATCCAACATTAATGTAGTGATTGATCTTTTGCAAAATTGGATCAGTCTTTGTATGATCTCTCAGCTCTTCAAGTCACATGATAGAAAAATTATGCACTTCCATGGCATCAAAGTCAAAATTCTCTGCATGAAGCTGTTCCGTTGTATCTCTGGGTGATCTGGATACGGTGTCAGCCAGATAAAGAAGTTTGTCTTTTCTATAGACCATTTTGTAGATGTACTTTTGTAATTTAAGCATCATTCTTTGTAATCTCGCTGGAATTGAATGCATAGGCTTCTATAAAATAGTAACTAAAGGTTGGTGGTCAGTTTCAATCTGAATAGCTCGTCCATAAATATAATCACGAAACTTTGAACATGCAAAAAACTATTGCCATAAGTTCTTTCTAGATTTGAGCATATTGCATTTAAGTTTAGGTAAGAGTTCTGTATCCATAGTCTACTGGTCTGCCTTCTTGAAGAATGACTGCACCAAGACAAAACTTTGAAGTGTCACAGGAAAGAGTTACTGGTTTATTGACATCATAGTATCTTAACATAGGTGGGGTGGCAATTTTCTGCATAAGGACCACAAATACTTTCTGGTGCTGTTCCAACCAAGACCATGTAACACTTTTGTGCGTTAGCTCTCTCAAAGGTGCTGTCAACTCACTGAAGTCTAATATAAACTTGCCTAAATAATTGCCTATACCAAGAAAATGTTGTAGAGATTGAACATTACCTGGTGCTGACATTTCAAGAATAGCTGCTTGCTTGGACTGGTCTGGTCTAAAGCCAGTGCTAGTAAACAAATGACCTACATATGTAAGTTTTGGTAGTCTGAATTTGCACTTCAGAGGGCTGAGTTTTAAGTTCACTTCACGTACCCTGTCTAGAACTCTGTTAAGATTTCTGTCATGCTCTGTTTCACCATTGCCTCCAACCAATAAATCATCTACTGTTATGGCACGAGAATAACCTGAAAAAAATTGTTCCATTGCACATTGAAAGACTTCACTTGCAAAATGTATTCCAAATGGCATCCTAAGAAATCTATATCTGACAAATGGGGTACTGAAAGTAATCAGTAATGAGGATTTGCGATCAAGCATCACTTGCCAAAATGAACATTTTGCATCCAAGACAGAAAAAACAGTGGCAGTCGGTATTAGAGTTGAAACCTCCTCGACTGTACACATTGGATGATGTGGTCTCTTTAATGCTTTGATCAAATTTCTTGGGTTAATATATATCCTGATTTCATCTGAGCCTTTTTTGTGAGCTGCTACCATAGACAACACCCATTCAGTTGGTTCTTTGACTGGACAAATCACACCTTGCTGCACCATTTTATCCAACTGAGCCTGGACTTTATTCTGTATAGCTATAGGAACTTTTCTTGCTGGCCTGACCACTGGACTGACCTCCGGGTCTAACTTCATAGAATACACAACTGGAAGTTTGCCTAACTTGTCATCAAAACATCAGCATACTCTGAGAAAATGGCTTCAGTAAAATTGGAACTAGGAGATGTGCTTATATGATGAACTTCTTTAGTAAAAGAAAGTAGATTGATTCTCAGACTGTGTTTGAGACCCAATAATGACTGCACAGGTCTTCAGACTACATAGAATAACAAGCTGTAACAGTTCCTTGTCAAGCAACATAAAAGTACCACTGAGGGTTCGGTTTGAATTTCTTCACTTCCATAAGCAACAAGTTTTGCACAACTAGTCATACTGAGTTGTTAATCAGCTCTTACTGAGTCAAAAGTATCTGATGACATAACATTACACTTTGAACCAGTGTCTACTTTCAGTTCGGTGGATTTACCATTGATCTGAACAGTACAAAACACTGCATTTTTTTGTCAAGAAATTTACTGCATCAACCTTTTCACCAATTACTGATACACCATCTACATAGAAAGTAGACTGCAGTAATTCCACTTGATCAGTTTGCTTTTTTGAGTGATCCTTCTTTATAACTGTGTGAGGTTTATTTGATTTTCAAAACTTTTATAAATGGTTCAATTTTTTACACTTGTGGCATTGCTGATCAAATGCTAAGCATTTCTATCTTTTAGACTCATGATTTGCACCACAATTGTGACAGTTAAAAAAAAAAAAAGCTGGATTTGGGTTTTGCTAACTCATGCCTGTACTGTACTGAGCTTGTAACTGAACTAGTCTTAGAACTTGCTGGAAAACTATGTGGTTTCCCTGACTGACCTGCAGGGGCTGCGGCTGCCATGTACTTAGGCCTGCTTTTGTTTGCCACATGTTGCATACTGTCTACATTTGCTCTGGCGCCTGTTGAAACCATACTCTTATCACTTGCAAGCATACTTGTGTGCCTTTGTGTAACTTCATGGATTTGGCAAATCTCTATAGCTTTACTCAACATCAAATCACTGCCACAAAGTAAAATATTTTCTCACTGCAGCACTGTTATTACCACACACAAGCCTGTCCTTTATCAAATCATCTTTTAAATCACCAAGCCGACACATTTTAGCTTTGTTTCTCAGGTCAGTTATATAAATTGCAAATGTTTTCCCTGGTTCCTGATCTCTTGTGTAAAACAAATGCCTATCTAATGGAACATTCGTCTGGGGGCTACACATTTCCCTGAATTTACACTTCAAACACTCAGGGTCTTCCCTTCATTCAGCCTGTACAACAATATGACAATTTTCACCCTCTCCCTCATATACTGCTGGTGCATACACAAATGAATGTTCTCTTTGAATGGCCTCTAACCCAGCTAGGTTTAACAAATTGAATGTCCTAGTGCATGCATCTTTGTCAGAATAAGCTGCTTGTATAAAAATATCATACTCTTGCTCAAATATTCTCCAATTCTCTCCAATATTCTGATCAAACACAAGTGGTGAGGGCTTTCAAAATCCCATCTGCCATATTAACAGATACCAGTGAAAGCTTTTGCGAATATGCACAAACATACACATATGCCAGAAATTTATGCCAGTACTTGTAACTTTGCCCAACAGCACAAGCCTCTGAATAACCGAACTTTGCGAAATAAATCTCTTGGGCACTATAATAATCTTGAAATTACTGTACTGTTAGAAATCACCTCTTATCAATGTAAGAAACATTCCAAAATAACTGCACTGTGCGAATAAACTGGGCATAGGAAGCTCTGAGTAAGAAACATTTCGAAGTAATTGCACTTTGCAAACAAACAATACACAGCACACTGAAACTTTCCCAATATGGCTGTACTTTGCTAAATAACTCTTTACAGTGCAAGAAACACTCTTTAATGGCGACACTTTGCGAATAGACACGCCCAGGACAAGAAAGTTTACAAAATAGCTGTATCTGACTGTACTTCGTGAAATAGTTGCACTTTTCATAATAAATGCACAGTAATAAGCACACACTGTAAGCAGTTTTACCCATTTTGAGATACTTTAAATAACTCTAGTTATTCCCTTGATACAACATGAAGTAGTAGTTATACCAAAACACAGCATTTTGCCAAAAAACATGCAGCCACCTTGCTTTATTTTTGCCCTTATTATATTTATTTTGCTCCTTTAATCCCTTTACATACCCAATGTACAAACATGCCCGTTTTGCTTTAAACATGCACATTTTACTCTAAACACACTTGTTTTGCTTTGAACATACTTGTTTTGCGACTGCAAAGTAATTTCTAATGTCTTATGTGCTTTTCTGATGCTCATTTTATCAAATATCTTAATCTTAAACATTTTGTGGCTTTTGCTTGTTTAATAATGTGGTTTATGGGCTTGTAATGCTCCGTTTTATCTTTTTTATAAAGTAAGCTGTTCTTGCAAGCTTTCATTACCGTTGGTTATTTTCTGGCTCTTTTTCATGCTTGTTTCCTTCACTGTTATCTCTGCACCTTGCAGCTCTAGAAAGCAGCCTCTGGAATCCCACTTCTGACACCATGTTGTTTGCCTAGTTAAATACAATAGACAAGACTTTGTGGGATCTGTTCTAGCAGATTTATTATGTACAAATACATCAGGAATGGGCTTAATACCTTTAACTTAAAAAGACTTATAAACAGCTATTACATTCGTGGATGTTCACTCTGTGGCTCAATCACAAAATTTCAATGAACCTAGCACGTGCTGATTATTTATATGCACATTCAGTCTTTGGAATGCTTCCTAAAGACACAGCACACTATTTATTCAACATTGACCAATGGGTAGAAAATCAGAAATTTACCTTGGGTCTGGCCCCCATGTCCAAGAGTAGCTATGCCCAAAGTAACATACCCCCATAAATAACATTTAGAAACTTTCTAACTAACATACCCTCTTCTAATAAGCAGCCATGATACATAGGGATAAGATTTGGTTGGGTGACTATGCTTATAAAGACCCTAGCATATACCTTACCCTACCCTACCCTACCCTACGCCTCCCTCTCCTCCCACCTTATTAACTCCCATTTAGTTCAGCTCATTCTTTATTCTGCTCCTCCATTCCCTTCACCTAACTTCCCTTCTCACATAACCTTCCCTTCTCATCCTGACCATTTAATAATTACCTAATCCTTTTCTAATCCTATTTCCATACCTTAGTTCCCTATAGAACTTATTCACATCTCAGTAAATCTCCAACACTAACAGCAGTCTTCCTTATTTTTCTAACTCCCTTGTTACTTGCAAGATTTTTACCCTAGACTCTACTGTAATTGTATTTCTTATAGTAAAGACGCTTGTCTTAATTTAAATAATATGACATGACTGTATTTGCATTGTTCTTTGCACCTCTGCTGAAATGAAAATTCTCTGTATAATTGACAAGTGTCACAATGTTTTACTTCTGCAATGTTTGTTTATAGTGCTATTGTATTGACTAATTGTATATTACTGTGGAGCTTTTCTCCCCGGGCCTTTGCTGAAAAAGGGCTTTAGCTCAGTCAGCTATCCTGGTCAACAAATGTCAAATAAATAAAAAAAAACATGTATCTATGAACCTATGAATTTATGACTCTATGACTGGCTGTCACACAGTTAATTGAGGGGGCAGATGGTTTATAGAAGATTAAAAATTAGAGAAGAGAACAAGAAGAGAAGATTGAATTTGGAGAGTGTTTAAGTACAGCTGAATGTAAGGTGCACTGATTACCTGATTGTTTTGGTTTATATATCACTGCAGAGAAGTAATCACAGCCGTGGGAGGTTTCAAAATGACCTTTGGTCTCTGGGTAAGGTAATGAGAGGTGATACTTCTAGCCAGTAGAATAATGTGATTTGTAGCAATATTAGTAGTGGTGGAAGGATTAGCTAATGATATTAGGAAGATAGTAGGAAACAACTATGTTTGCAGACTATATGCTGTTGCCACCAGCTGTCTATCCTGCAAAGAAATGCAGTTATTTGAAGTAAGATAAGGTACTAGATTATTACAGTTAGGCTAATGTAATGGGAAATACGCATTGCTGTTTTGTGTTGCTATTAGAAAAGGGTATCTAGGGACTCGATGATGGTTGCCTTGCTTGCATTCACTTCCTTTTCGATTTTTTGTATGCTGATTCCAGTGACATGGAGTGGTTTAAAATTGGGTCATCTTTAAATAATTCTTGAGGTATTTCTATGTGATTGTTTTTCTATTACAGACTGATTTTTGTTAATAGGGCATTTCTAGCTGGAATAGTTTGTGATTTTTCCGGATTCTTGCTGACTGTGACAATGAGAGATGCTTTCTGTTTTGCAGGGAAACAAACCACATATAGAATAAACATAATATAATTGTACAAAGGAATATAACAATATCAGTGATAGGTCATAGAAGTATAGCACCAATTTTTATTACTAAACATTTTCCTCTTGTACCCTGCCTCCACTGATTAAGAACCTCTGCATTTTATTTAAGTTTTCTTTTGGGTAACTATTGAAAATCCAAGAAGGGTAAATGTTTTCCTTGGAATGGTGAAATTCTAAGTGCAGTTATAAAGCATATTCTATATAAATTAAGAAATTGCAGTATCTTAGAATATTTCCCCGCCTATAGTGATCTTAGGGATAGCATATATAAGTGGCAAGTGCACATCCCTTCTCCGTCAGAGAATGGGGGGGGGTGAGGCCGTAATGCACAAATGATTTAAAAGTGCAAGAGAGAGAGAGAGAGAGGCAGAGTTTTGAAATTTACTGTTATTTTCTGGAATTGAAGTTAAGTGTCTAGACTCATAGCTTCAGGTTTCACAGTTCAAGTAAGGGAGCCCTTTCTTTGAGCAGTTCATGAAAAATTGTCAGTGAATTTTTAAATTTTAAATGGCATCATTTGTTTTTCTTACTTGTATGTTCTTAAAGAGTTTTACTGTTTTTTTTTTATTCAAAAACAAACTTTCTTGTTTTTGTGTAACTGGTATCCATCTAGTCATTCACTGATTCATCCACTCACTATTGGGTACAGATGTGAATGTTTACTTATAAAGCAGCCACTTGTTGAATCAAGTGAAGGAAATAGCATTCTAGCCAGAAATATGTAGTTAGCAAAACTCAAAGTTTGTAATGAAAAAAAAAACATCTACTAACAGCTGCATCAGAGAAGATCTTGTTTCAAGCCAGTGCATTTCTAAGTCAACAGGCGCAGAAAGAAAGAAATAAAAGTCAAAGTAAACATCTGAACTTGAGGTACAAATAAAGCATCACAGGAAAAAGAAGACAAAGAAGCCTTGGCTGAAAAAGGAATGCATGTCAGAATCACAGAATGGCTGCCTAATATTCCTTTCTGGAAAGGAACACATTATAAGACAGTACTAAACATTCCGAGTAATAAGAGAGCATTACTGCTGCACAGGAGCTCAAGATATAATCAAAATCGCATACGCTCTTCTTACAGTTCCTTTAAACACCTAGCTATAAAATTAGTCTATCATTTCAGCCACAATGACTACAGTGACTTACTTATATACATAATTAATACTACAGTGAATGTCATGTTTACAGATATAGTACTTGCCTTGTTACTCACAGCAGCAGTAGTCAAAAACTGTACATTACTTCTGTTATACACAAATAGTATATAGCTGCATTGTGCAGGTAACATTCAGGCAAGTGAGTCATTTTGAACTGAATTTTTGTATTCATCCAGGTAGAGCTTGTGTAGGCCTATGATGCACATTTCTCTCACCCATCCAATATCACCACTCCATCTGTCTGTGAAGTCTTGTTCTCCCCCTTTGTTCTCCTGTCCTTCTGCCTCTTGGTTTGAAGTAATTTGACCACAGTGGTTTCCTGCCACTTTCAATGTCCCCTCTCTGTCACTGTCTTTCCACTCGACACTGACCTCCTTTACTATTCCAATATACCTTGATTCACTTAGCCTTGTGTTTCTTCCCTGCATTCTCATACAGTACAATTTGCTATTCCATTCTAACTGCAACACTGCAGCGTAAACATATAACTTTAAGTAGTTGCTACTTTGCATAGAATTTGCAAATGTTTTATTTCTGGATGCAATGCCTTTGCAAATTTGCTTGACTCAAAGGTTAAGCAAATGATCTCTTGCACAGAGAGTATAGCAGTGATGAAATACATGCAGTTTTTTGGGTCTCTTTCCTGTTTGGTAGCTAATGCTGCCCCATTAGTACTCTGTCCTGTGTTTCATCAATTTACTTGTAATCTGCACTTCTTGTGTTACATCTGCCCTGCCTGTGTGGCAGTTTAGCACAGCCATCCTATGCTCCTGGGTTTAATTTTGTCGGTATCCATTTGCATACCATGTGACCTCAAACAAATCTCTTAGCCAGACAGTGTTACTAGGACATCACTGCAGAGACAGTTGTATCTACTGGGTTTACCTGGTCAATAAATAACACAAACTTATGTATTTATTAAACTTTGTTAATCAGGTAGGTGGGCTGGTTCTAGCATCCTATTTATCCATGATCTGAGACAATAGGCAGTCACAACATATATTTTATTGCCTGTTACATACAGCATATTAATATTTAAAGCATGATCATGTACAGAGTGAGGTACAAAACAATGATTATTAAAGGGTCTTTTCATTCTTTTTGCCCCACGAGTCGTAGTATGTTTACCTGTTGCAGATAACTGTGTCATAATTAAGAGGCACTCTGTCTTCACCAGATGTGCTGCAAAACCGGTTGCTCATGAAGGCAGTTATTTATATCAGAGAACATTGCCCAAATTGTTGAAATACTAAACTAAGTCACTACTTTTCTGATATTTAAACACCTCTAACAAATATATGATGTATCCTCACAGTAAGTTGGTAAATCGGTCTCCTAAAAAAGTTCCATTAGTTTGTCATATTTTTCTCATTACAAAGTGTTATTCTTTCACTTTCATCAAACTGTAAAGGTGATACATACCAAGAAAACATAATTTAAATATGATTCTCACTGTTTTCGACAGAAGTTAATTCTGCAGCTTCTCCACATACCAGTTTTTGGTGAGAGATCTCACATCATTTCCTTATGGTACCATTTGTAGTTGTTATATAATCTGTGACATCATATATGTAGGTGGGGTAGCTGGTCTTGAACTTTGATGACCTTGAAGTGTATAGTTCACTTTCTGAACCATCTTTGTTTTGCAATTAATTTAATTTCCAGTTGCACTTCCTATTAAAGTTGCAAGTGATTTTTTTTCAAAAGGATGTAGCTTACAGAGTGTTGCTTCAGTTTTTATTTTCATTGTGTACTTATTTTTTCTCTACATCCACAACCACAAAATGATGTCATGGTATGCATTGGGTAATGATTTACATACAACTGCAAATCATTATGGGTAAGTGAAAATAACTTCTTTAGAAGAGCAGCTTCTTACTACTACATCATCACATCTTAATTTTCCATCTAAGGTGTTCTGCCTGCAAAGCACAATTAACAACTTGTTTTTCTAGAAAGTAAGAAACTCATACTGATGCATTTAATATGGAAATACAGTAGCTTATGCATTAATTTAGGTAGAAACACTCTGTGGGTTCATTCATTCAAGATGTTACAGCAGGGTGTTATCTTTATCAACAAAATAAAATGCAAAAATAACATACCTTTTTCATCTAAAACTGTTTAATTTGACATTGTATATGGTAAAGAGGTTATACCAGACTTCAAGGGTTTGTTATTTACTGTCACTTCAGAAAGTTACCAATATACCTTAAGAAAAAAATAACTATGTATATTACTGATTCTCACTATAGAGTCAATAAAAAGTTTTAAATCTGGGTAATGACTGCCACCAGTCTTTTTGTGTGTGTTATCAGTTACACATGACCAGCTTTACTACTGAGCTAGAAAAAAGTGGCTTGGATTTACAATTCTGAGTCTGAATAAAAGTATTAAATAAGCTACTCTTTTAAGCTTAGCATACAAATGCGCTGGTGCAGTGGAAGCGTTGTTGCCTCACAGCAAGAGGTTCTCCCGCTCGATTCTCGGCTGGAGTGCGGGGAGTGCTTTCTGTGTGTGGAGTCTGCATGTCCTCCCAGCGGTTGGGTGGGCATTCGAAAAACATGCGTAAATGGGCGTGCCTTCATTGAAGGTTGAACGTCAAGCTGGCACCTCAGCAATCGTGAAAATCTACTGCCAATCATTAGTGAACCGGAGTTCCGTGTGGCGACCCCTAACCGGGAAAAGCCGAAAGACAAACAACAACATACAAATGTAACTTAAAATGCTTTGTAGGAGACAGCCCTTTACAAAACTCAAATAACAGTATTGCAAAAGATAGTAAAGCTATTGCCAGAATACTCTCATAATAAGCTAGTAGAGAGATACCTCCACAGTAAATGTTCTTCTTATATCAGTGCACTGAGTCCCCATAAAATTACACCAGGGAGGCAAAGCCATAAGTATAAGATGATATCACATAAGCATGACAACCCCTATCAGGCCTTTTTTGCTATAATAAATATGAAAACAATAATAACAGCTTAAAAGTGAATGTGCGGACATTAGCACTGCAGCAGACATTAAGACATAATGATAAACTTTTCTTCAGTTTTTGATTGATTTTGTACTTTAGATTCCATCCTCTCAGCTGTTCAGCATTTTATATCCTCTTGTTTATACTGCTACACTGTTAAATAAGTTTAGATACTGTCTCAGTACTGATACTGTAGCACTGCATGGGGGCGTGCTACACCTCCAAGGTTTGCCCTTTGGAGGTCAAGATCTCATTTACTGATTAATTAGTAATGCAGTCTGATTTTAAAGTTCTAGAAGCATTTGTTTAGCATGAGGTAGGGATGCAAAAGATTTCATTAAAAAAGACAAAACAAAGATAGTATATAAATTAAGAAGAAGAAATGGTCAATAATCCAAATCCATTTATCCATGCACATTCAATAGTCTATCCTAGCTAGCAATAAGCATAAGACAGGAAGTAGTCCTTGATGGAACATTAGTAATTTGCAGGACACGCATACACTGCAGGACTAGGGCTAATTTCAGTATTGTCATTTCACCTACATGTTTTAAGATGTGAGAAAAAAACATAGACTGTGGCAAACACCCACACAAATGCTGACTCAGTGACATAGAGGGAATGAATTCCTGACTGTGTCCTAGTCAGATCGGGCATAATTATTGGACCAAATGCTGGAGAAGCCAGCTGGAAAGAGGTATTGCCTCCTTTCCTGTTTCTGAAGAAAGTTTGGGGATGGTAGTCTGGTGCAGAACATAAACTCTCTCAGCCTCCATTCGAGACTGGAAATAGAATGGCACCATCTGCTTAGGTAGGAGCTAGGGCTTCTTGACAGTTAAGTCACTTGTGGAAGCAAGTGCCGTCCCACCCTTGGACCACTCTTCTTGCTCAACCCTCACTTGAGCTCTTCTGGCATATCACAAGGCAAAACAGGAGGGCCTTAAAAAAAAAAAAAAAAAAAAAAAAAAAACAGTAGCTGCCTGGATGATGCTGACACTTTAGTTAGGCTATCACCCTGTAAAGGGGAATTAATGAGAATAGCTTCAATGCTGGCTGTGATAACCACCAACATCAGGGGAGGAAAATATGATGCAAACACACACACACACACACACACACACACACACACACATGAGGAACACAAGAAAACTTCTCAGAGAAGGTCCCTATAATGTAATACGTCTATTGCTATTCTGATTAAGTATAAATATACTGATTAAGTATGAATAGGTGGCAGTACAATAAACACCAAAAGTGTGATGAGACTTAGGGACACAGGTGGACAGTGGTCTCACCTTCGATAACCACATCGCCACAACAGTCAGGAAATCCTTCTATGTGGCACATCTCATCACTAAGGGATTTTGATCCAGAAAAAAGGAGGTCATTTTCCCACTGTACTCATCAATCATTAGACCCATTATAGAATACAATGCCCCATTTGGTATGTACCTCTCAAGACATCTGCAACAACTGGAAAGGTCGCAGAAATACCTCACTAAAAGAATCACTGGCCTAAAGCAGATGCCCTACGCTGACCACCTTAAAAAACTCCACCTATACTCTGTGGCATATCGTCTACTCAGAGGCGATCTCTGCTTAATATACAAGGCCATGTCAAACCCAGAGCTGTTGGACATGCTACACTTAAAGAAATCCCAATCTCTCAGAGCTACACGCTCCAGGGATCTAAACCTTGTCATCACAATAAACAAAACATGCTGGAGGGATAGGTTCCTGACCCAGAGACTCCCCAGTCTCTGGAATAGACTGCCCATACATGTCAAGCAGAGCGCCTCTTTGGCCCTCTTCAAAAGGAACCTTGACGATTGGATGGGAAAAAGGAAGTTCACCCCAGGGATCACATCAGTTGCCCTGCTAGACAAGGGTCCATGGAAGTAAATAGTGTGGGAAGAAATAGCCAGGGAATTGTTATGGCTAGGCTTGTATAGGCCCTAGGGCTGATAGCTTAGTACCAACCTATGAACCTATAACACATGAGCGGGTGTAAATGGCCAGTTCTGTAATAACTCAGACTAGTTATGGCAGTTACCCTCACAAACAGTAGTCCATTGCTTTTCTCTTCCCCTTCTTATCTTTCAATTATGCCAGGCTATCACTTTACCATTTTCAGTGCTAGGTTATTCCAAGACCCCAAGCATTTTGCCAAGCAGAATTTCATTAAAATAGAATTGATACACTCAAGTTTCAACTGCCACCACCCCTTCCCTGCTTTTTGTCCTTAAGTTCAATCCCCCGAAGCCCTGAAAGTATAATGTGCCCATATCCTTCTTCCCTATTCTATCCATACGTTTGCTTACCATGCTAGCTTTATCAAATTCACTGGTCTAGTTTTTTCATACCTGTTTGCTACATTAATTTGGGCAAAAACAGCAATCCTGTTTTTTTACTTCTCTTCCTATATCATAGACAAGCTAAACAACTAAATGGGGCTGACCTAATTACCAAGCCCTTTAGTTCAACACTGGTTTCTGGTATTCTAACTTGAAAATGTTCCCACTTATTGTTGCTCTTACTTGAGTTGTTAGCTAGTCCTCCATTTACCTTTAACAGCACTGCTTCTACTTTCATGCACCTGTACCTCATGTCTCCTTCATAATCTCCTATTTGACATGGTGTCAGATGCTATACTGAAAATCCATATACAGCACAACCATCAGTTATGGGTGCTTCTTGTTAAAGTTAGTGGTGGCTTCGTTATATAGTTTTATCAAACTAGTCCAACAGAATAAGCACTATAAGAAGACATGCTGCTGCCTGTGCGTGCATGTGTGTTTGTGTCGGGGGGGGTCATTAGTATCCAGGAATGTCACCATCCTTTTCCATGGAATTCTCTGAACCACTTTTCCAAGGGTGGAAGTAAAGCTAATTGGCTTAAATTTAATTGGATCTTTCATAGGCCCCAGCAGTACTCCTGCAACCACTTTGCAGTCTTTTGATATAAATCCTGAGTTCAAACAAATGTAGTACATATAATACAGAAGGTTAAAGCTGTCAGTTGTCAGCAAGCTACATATATCACAGCTGTCGCAAGCTTCATCCATCAAAGCTGTCAGCTGTTGGCAAGTTTACTCCATCTTGGATTTGATTCTTTCAGTCTCTGTTTACATTGTTTAATTCCGAATGCAAAGGCTGTAGGCTACAAAGACTAGCCTTCCTTGGCCACCACAGGACAGGGACATCTGTACCTTGTTGGTGTCACATGATTACTAAATAAATTTAAAACCTGATCAAAGCTCTGCCAGACAGCATCTACATATCTTTATGTACACAGCATGGCAATTGATCCATTCCCTGTACCAAGCCTATACTTAACATTCTGATCTCATTTTAAACATCTTCCTGGTCACACTGTTCCACTTTTCCTTTCTTATCTACATCTCAGTCCCACACTGGCAACCTACCTTCTCAGAACATGGATAGTTCTGCTGCCCCTATGCTTCCTCATGCCACTCCCCATTGGATCGAATATCCAAATCCTGGACAAACCCTCCTGCACTTCACTGATACATGTACAAATAGTCTGTGCAATTATTTATTTAGCTGTCTGTGTGCTTTTTTATTAATTGCACTCTGTTGACTAGGACAGTCCTCCTCTCCTAGGTTCACCTATATAGGAGATGAAGAGAAAAATCAAAAGTAATTAAGATTGCATGGACAGTATTTCAAGTAGTTAAAAAATCAGCTAACACCTATATTTTCCTTCTTTTGCAGTCTTAGACATAACTGTAATATAAGAAATAACCCTTTTTCTGTGGAAATAAGTACTGTAGATATTACACTATCTAAACCCAGCTGTTAATTATAAATGAGCACTTGATACAGTTTTACTGATACTCAGATAATTGCTAGATGCACTGAATCCTTGTACCTGAGTTTAAAGTTACAGTTTTTACAACAGCTGAAAAAGTCATTGAGTACTGGATATGTTGCTTTGTCTGGGCATTAATAAAATGAACATTTGTTGTTAGTGGGCTTGATAGTGTGAGAATAAAGAAATAATAGACAGGGAGTGTTAGCATCAATGGTGAATACAGTAGTTGTAAGTAAGTCTGCTCGTGTATAAAATAGTAGTACGTAAGTAAGACTGCTCATGTATAAAATAGCAGCAAGTAAGTCTGCTCATGTATAAAATACTAGTAAGTAAGTAAGTCTGCTCATGAATAAAATACTAGTAAGTAGGTCTGCTCATGTATAAAATACTAGTAAGCAATTAAGTCTGCTCATGTCTAAAATGTTAGTAAGTCTGATCATGTATAAAATACTAGTAAGTAGGTCTGCTCATGTATAAAATAGCAGTAATTAAGTCTGCTCATGTATAAAATAGTAGTAAGTAAGTAAGCCTGCTTGTATAAAATAGTAGTAGGTAAGTCTGCTCATGTATAAAATAGTCGTAACTAAGTCTGCCCATGTATAAAATACTAGTAAGTAAGTTAGTCTGCTCATGTATAAAATACTAGTAAGTAGGTCTGCTCGTGTATAAACTAGCAGTAATTAAGTCTGCTCATGTATAAAACAGTGGCAAGTAAGTAAGTCTGCTTGTATAAAATAGTAGTAAGGTCTGCTCATGTATAAAATACTAGTAAGTAAGTTAGTCTGCTCATGTATAAAATACTAGTAAGTAGATCTGCTCATGTATAAAATTGCAGTGAGTCTGCTCATGTATAAAATAGTAGTACATAAGTAAGTAAGTCTGCTCATGTATAAAATAGTAGTAAGTAAGTAAGTAGGTCTGCTCATGTATAAAATAGCAGTAAGCAAGTAAGTCTGCTCATGTATAAAATAGTAGTACATAAGTAAGTAAGTCTGCTCATGTATAAAATAGTAGTAAGTAAGTAAGTAGGTCTGCTCATGTATAAAATAGCAGTAAGTAAGTAAGTCTGCTCATGTATAAAAATAGCAATAAGTAAGTAAGTCTGCTCATGTATAAAATAGCAGTAAGTAAGTAAGTCTGCTCATGTATAAAAATAGCAATAAGTAAGTAAGTCTGCTCATGTATAAAATAGTAGTAAGTAAGTAAGTAGGTCTGCTCATGTATAAAATAGCAGTAAGTAAGTCTGCTCATGTATAAAATAGTAGTAAGTAAGTCTGCTCATGTATAAAATAGTAGTAAGTAAGTAAGTAAGTCTGCTCATGTATAAAATAGCAGTAAGTAAGTCTGCTCATGTATAAAATAGTAGTAAGTAAGTCTGCTCATGTATAAAATAGTAGTAAGTAAGTAAGTCTGCTCATGTATAAAAATAGCAATAAGTAAGTAAGTCTGCTCATTTATAAAATAGTAGTAAGTAAGTAAGTAGGTCTGCTCATGTATAAAATAGCAGTAAGTAAGTCTGCTCATGTATAAAATAGTAGTAAGTAAGTAAGTCTGCTCATGTATAAAAATAGCAATAAGTAAGTAAGTCTGCTCATGTATAAAATAGCAGTAAGTAAGTCTGCTCATGTATAAAAATAGCAATAAGTAAGTAGGTCTGCTCATGTATAAAATAGCAGTAAGTAAGTCTGCTCATGTATAAAATAGTAGTAAGTAAGTCTGCTCATGTATAAAATAGTAGTAAGTAAGTCTGCTCATGTATAAAAATAGCAATAAGCAAGTAAGTCTGCTCATGTATAAAATAGTAGTACATAAGTAAGTAAGTCTGCTCATGTATAAAATAGTAGTAAGTAAGTAAGTAGGTCTGCTCATGTATAAAATAGCAGTAAGTAAGTCTGCTCATGTATAAAATAGTAGTAAGTAAGTAAGTCTGCTCATGTATAAAAATAGCAATAAGTAAGTAAGTCTGCTCATGTATAAAAATAGCAGTAAGTAAGTAAGTAGGTCTGCTCATGTATAAAATAGCAGTAAGTAAGTCTGCTCATGTATAAAATAGTAGTAAGTAAGTAAGTCTGCTCATGTATAAAAATAGCAATAAGTAAGTAAGTCTGCTCATGTATAAAAATAGCAGTAAGTAAGTCTGCTCATTTATAAAATAGTAGTAACTAAGTAAGTCTGGTCATGTATAAAATAGTACAAAGTAAGTCTACTCATGTATACAATAGTAGTAACTAAGTAAGTCTGGTCATATATAGAATAGCAGTAAGTATGTCTACTCATAAGTATGCCTTGCCTTCTAGAGTGGGGTATTTTTTCATCAGATACAATGTTTATAGTTTTCTGGACACCCTGGAAATCACCACATAGATAGTGCTGTTAAACGATGCACATTGGTAGACTTGAACTCCCAACCATTGTGACTGGAGAAAGCACACCTTTTCTTACTTTCTATCATCTCAATCAGTGCATCGCTGGTGATAGGAGGTTGAAAGACCGTATACGTGAGCACCTGTATCAGATTAGGTTGGGTTCTAATGCTAATGCACTATCTAAGCATATATTGGGAGTAGACTCCACCCATGGGTTTAGGTTTAATGTTATTAGGGTTGTGACTCCCAGCTTCAGAGGTGGGGACATTAGGAATTTTACTGAAACACAAGAAGCCAGGTGGATAATTAGATTAAGGGTGGATCAGTATCCTGGCCTCAATGACAAGGTACCCCTCAAACCATTTTTGAAATCTAAGGGTTTGAAGTAGATGCCCTGTATAGACTTGGTTATGTACGCATATAAGGTACACTGACTATTAGTCATCTGCAGGTACCTTATTTATTTATTTATGTATTAATGTATTTCAAAGGTATGTTTTTTAGTGATAGGTGGTTTTAAGTAGGGGAGTAGGTTTTTGTACATGTATATACATATATATATATATATATATATATATATATATATATGTTATATTGCGGATATTCTCTGCATTATAAGGTATATATTATGCATTGGCAGCTATCTCAAAACTTCTATATTTAGTAGTTTGGTACACCTTTATATTAATATATATATTACATGTTTTTATATTTTTATTATGAAGTGTGCAATAGAGATTGAAAAGGTTTATATTTGTAGTGCTAGTCATATATTTATGTTTTGTATGCATATGAATTTTGCACATTGTTTATTGTTTATTGTTTATGTTTATTTTAATAGATGTATGAGATTTTTGACAGCATGTGTTGCAAGTTATGGACTCATTGAGAGTTGTTTATTAGGTACCAGTATTGATTTAGTGAGATACTGGCTCTTTAAAAGTTTTAATGGTTGTGTATTAGATTTGGCGCCTTTTTTAGTGGTCATCTGTATATAATGGTATTTTCTAGGTTAGTCTTTTAAGGTCTGATGAAGCCCACAAGGGTGAAAGCACTTGCCGATTTTATGTAATAAAAATTTGTTGCTGACTATTGAGTTTATGTGGTTTATGTGATATCTCTCCTTTATAGAGATACTGGATATTTACAGCTTTGCATTGTTCCGTAGCCTGTGTGCTGTTTTTATTTTATTAATTGTAGGTACGGTGGTAGCGTTGTTACCTCACAGCAAGAGGTTCTCCCGTTCGATTCTCGGCTTGGCTTCACTGAAGGTTGGGTGTCGAGCTGGCACCTCCGCCTTCTGTAAAAATCTACTGCCAATCATTAGCAGACTGGAGTTCTGCTGTGGTGACCCTTTACCGGGAAAAAGCCGAAAAAAATTGGCAAAGGTAAACGGAACGTTCGCTGACTGGGAGTGTATTTGTTTTATTTTCATACTTCTAGTGTATCATTGTAGTACACAAGAGACAGACATGGACTATTATTCTTAGCTTTCAAACTATAACTTGATTACTAAACACTAAAAAAATTAAAAAGCAACAAAACTCTAAAATCTGCAAGTCTAAGTCAACCTAATGCAGTTAAACAATCTCACCTAATACATATGGGGTACCTATATCAATAACTGCCATGAAAATGGAATTAATACTAGTGTCTTTAGCTGTCAGACAATTGTAGTTGTAAAATAAATATTAAAATAAAAGAAGAATGAGTAAATAAATAAGCAAACAAATAAACAGAACTTCCTTGTCCATCTGCTGTTACCTTCATCCCAGCATACCTGTTTACAAGGACAGTGGGGGATTCCTCCACTATCAATAACTCCACAAACTGTGACCATGGATTAAAATTTAAAAAAAATGAAGAAAAAGAAGAAAAAAAAGAAAAAAGATAGACTTTCCACTGTTTTTTTTTTTATCTGGAAATAAAGAAAATAATCCATTGTCGCCTCCCACGCTCCTACTTAACATCTCATTTTGGATGCAGTGAACTATCCACACATAAATCCTGAATTACTAGCACCAAGGCAAAGAATTACCTTCTTTGTAAGAGACATGCCTTTATTCCTTAGCAGTTGGCAGTGAAATCACTGAACTCCAGTAAATGTTGCTATTATTTTTCTCTGGGAACTTCCAACAAATGGCCTTAAGTTTCCCACATCTCTTTACTTAGAGTCCATATTTTCATTTTGACTTTTATATGTACCCATCAAACAAAATGTGCCACTGTTTTAGCTGAAAAGATTTCACATAGTGACTACAAAATTACTCCTTGAATCTTAAACTGTGCAGTGAAAACAAATTATATGAAAATGCCTTTGGGCTTAAATGATTAATAATTGCCAAAAAGATTAGCAAATCTTAAATGGACATTTATTTTTTATTTTATTTCACATTTGTTTACTGGGGAGGTTTGACTGGGCAGATACATCAGTTTTCAGCAGAGGCCTGGGGAGAAAATCTCCAGAAACAATTACTAACATACTATACATAAGATAGTTACATGAACATTGTGGTTTACACATACAGTTATAAAATATAGCAGATAACATATGATCGCATAAGATATTTACAAAAGCATAGTGTTTAGACATACAATTAAAAGTATAGCAGGTATTTAATCATAAATAGTCCCATACCAGATCAGGAGTGACTTTCTGTAGCCTTACACACTTTACTGTCAAATATGATTCAGTCATATCGGTTTTCAATGAAATGTGTTTTGTATCAGTTGTGACACTTTTTGTAGATGAATTGTGTCATAGATCAAATACCATGTACCTGTATATGTGTATATATACATATATATATATATATATATATATATATATATATATATATATATATATATATTTATATATATATTTATACACAGATATTCACTGGGATAGTATAAGGAGGTGATTCGCCCCTGCAAAAGATGTTTTTATGTGCTACAGCTTCGCAATTCTCTTTTTTATAGCCATCACAGATTCATTTTCAAAATGTTAAAACTTTTGCTGTCAAGTCTTAGGAAGCTCTGGGGCAGAGATTTATAAAAAGGAAGTACAGTTTTATTTTTACAAACAAAGGTGATAATGAAAAAATTGCCCTCTCAGCTTGATAGGTCTCTACACGATATGAACAGTTTTGCCAACTGGCAATTGGCACACTGGATTCAGGCTGTGAGCTGCAAATGTGCTAATTCCTATGGTACAGAGTTTGATTCCATCAGCCCTCATTTGCCTACTGTGTGACCTTGAGTAAGCCACTTAATCAACCAGTGCTTTAGAGCAATCAGGAATTTGGGTAAGGCCCATTATTGGTCTGCTGAACTACATGCCTAGAAACTACCTATGAACATATAAAGTTTCATACAAGGCATTATAATCCGTAGAAACCATTCAGCAAACAGCCTCTGCATCCTCAGGCTGTTAAAATTATAAATCACTGCTACAAGCCTTGCCAGGCTTTCCCTTTACTTTCACAACACATACAGAAAATATTTCCTTCAGGCCACATTGACAAAGATCCCCACCTGGGCCATTAAACTCGATGAATATTTCTGTCTGAATTCCTGCTATAACTCATGATGCATCTCTGGATAAGGAACCGACTTCTTGGTTTACTTTGAACAAGTAATCGTATTCAGTACTACAAAGGAAACTGACCTCATTAACTGATTAATACCTATGAAGTGCTGTGAAAATTGTATCTACACAAGTCCCTTTGTATACATGTAAGGGTACAATACATATTTTATCATATACAAGATGTTACAACTACCCGCTGCCATTATGACACCATCATTTATAGCCTTTATCAATGTGTTGTGGAACCTTGACAACCCATTGGCATTTATATTAGCCAAGCCTTGCCTATGAGAGCCTGCTTACTGAAAGGGTTGGAATGAAAGCGCTCAGCAACACAATTTTGTGTTACCAGCTTGTTGCTTGTTTAACCATTTTAATGGGGTGCAATCAGTTACCAGGTCAAAGTATCTATATAATAAATAGTATTTTAAGTAATAGAAGGCTCACTTAACTGATGAGCAAACTCTTTCCATGGATCAATATCTTTTTTTCAGCATTGCTTCATTTTTTGCTGCTGTAGCACACATGGTGCTGTTCTCCTTGAGTATACTGAGACTGCGATCCCAAACCTACCACTAACATATCCATTTACAGGATAAATTCCTTAGTAAAGTCTGACGTCAGAACATAATATTCTTTTTAACTCATTAAGTGCTCTGTCTGCCTCAAGGGACCAATGTACTTTGATAGGAGCTTTTCTTTTTTAGAGATTTGTCAAAAGACAAACAACAGTTGCAAAATTTTATGTAGTACACCTCTAATCAAAGAAAATACTTCACTTGTCTTTTAGTGGAGGGTATAGACCTACTTTTTTATGGACAGTTTTCCTAGTTGCAGATTTACCATCCCTCTTCCTATAAGGTATCAGAAATACTTGACTTACCATGCCTGGTTTACTTTTCTTATCATTCACAGTTAAGTCTGCCTGTTTCACAGACACTCACACAACCTGCAGCGTTGGTGAGATTCACAGTCCTCTGAATGGATGACCACAACATCCAGGTATGCAGAGACATATTGGGAGTGAGATTTTAATATTTTATCTGTTAGTCTCTGTGGTTCTATTTTAGTCAAATGGTAGCACTTTGTATTGAAGCAGGCTTTCAGGGGCTACAAAGGCTATTTTTTTTTCTTTAGCAGAGGGGAAAAGCAATATCAGCCAGTATCCCTTTGTGACGTCATCTGGCCTTGCCTACATTCTCTGTCAATTCACATACACGATGGATAGCTATCAGACTTTGACATACTATTCAGTTTCCTACAGTCGTTACTATATATAGTTCCAACAGGTTTAGAACTAACACTATCAGTCTCCTCCATTCGTTTCATGAATCTTCCAGCACTCCTAGTTGGAGCATCCTTTGAAGCTCTTCTCTTACTAATTACATCTGTGTTTCTAATAAAAATTCTCTCATTTTCCATTTTTGTGATTTTGGCAGGTGTTCCTCTAGCAGAACTTCAAGTGGAGTCTCTGATCTGTTCTGCAAGAACTTTATCTTGCAGCTCACAACAGAATGTTTTACTTCTTTAGATGGGTCCCATACATTAATGTGGACAATAATAAAGAACACTAGACTGAGCATAACTCATATCTATGAATACAAATACGAGTTACGCTCAGTGCAGAGTTCTCCATTACTGGGAGCTCTGCAGCTCTGCTACTAGGTCCATGTGATGATTTCACTTAGCTAGCATTGCACACCTCTGTGGCAGAGTTAAGTGCTGCCTGAACTCTGGAGTTTACGACTCTTTCACTTTGTAGTGATAATACAAAATTAAAACTGCACCTTTTCAGTCACATTGAAAAGATGTGTGAGGATACAACGAATGTAAATGCCAACATTCAAGTCGGAGTCGACACAGTATTGGAGCAGATTTGGTAAACCTAATAATATATAATAACAAAGTGCATAATTATGGAAGGGGTGGTATTATTACTTTCCACCTAGATGTTTGTATGACATTTAATGTTCACCATGCCATGGAATCGGACACTGATATTTTCAAGTAATTCCCGATGTTAGCTAATCGTGCAGTTTAGCCAGTGTTAATTGCTCATGTTATTGTGGAGATGAAAATTTGTGTATTCTCCATCTACTAAGGGAGCAACTGGGTTGAATTTGTCACGGTATGGCAGGGGGGCAAACATTCCTACCTTTCAAGGTTTGATGTGAGAGTTGCGTATCATATACACTTACACAACTGCAGTTTAATGCAACCAATGTGGTTACCCTATGTATAGTTGACAGAACTCAAAAATATGCCACCAAAGATGCACCCCAGGACCGCTATGCACAGCTGTGATTGAAGGTTGTGGGTCTGATGGGAAATTAGCCAGCTGCAATATAACAAAATATGGGTGATAATGGAGAGTACTGGATTGAAAAAGTGTCTTTGTGATATTGATTTAAAATGTTATGACAGCAATGTGCATGCACACAACTACACTCCTGCTGTAAAAATTCAACAATCACACAAATACACTGTTTCATTCTAGTGTTCTCCATTATCGGCTTAATATGATAGATTTCTTCTCCTTTTCCATGGTTGTCTAACCTTGTTGATCACTGCACTTCTTCCTTCAGTTACCTTTAATTGCCCCGACAAGTTAGCCAGAAGTGTGTTCTCCATGTAGGAAATAATGCTAATACTTGATCTCCTCAGTCAAATTCTCTAAGTTGGGCATTTTTATTATGGACTCATTGTTGCATTTCCTGGGCTTTCTTCGTGAGCTCCTATACTATAGGCATGACCAGCTTTAGCTGGTGCTGCAAACCAACATAGTATTCTATCATACTTTTTAATGGTGTCTTTTCTTCTCTTCTCTTCTTCTCAAGGTTCCTTAGCAATGTTAAGCAGTCCTCTGGAATACTATCCATATAAACGTTCAGATGGGGCAAACTCTCTTATCAGAAACAGTAAACATGGTAGCAACTGGTCCCTGTTTTTAACATCGGTGTCAAAAATTTTCTTTAGCATGGGTTCAGTGTTTTATTGAACCTTGCTATTAATCCATCAGCCTGCATATGTTAGAATGAAATTTTCAGCTGTTAAAATTTAAAGAATTGGCATAACTGATGTAAAGAGAATGCCTTAGTAAGTATCGCTTTAGGGATACCGACTCTAAAGAATAACAGTACCAGTTCTATGGCAATAGCTTTAGTATTAACCTTGCACAAAGGCACATTTTCTGGTAATTTTGCAGCACAGACCATTACGACTGGTATGTACTGATACCCATTGCTAGATTTTACTAGTGACCCACAATGTCTGTACCACAATGTTCAAGTTGCACCTCTGTGATAAGCATTGGAATCAATGGACTCAAGTCCAGGAGGAGATGCAGTTTTATAAAATTCTGAACAGGAACTATATAAATTTTGTATCTCTTTTAATTCTGCCTAGCCAATAAAATCTGGTTTCCCTTAATTTTGCCTTTCCTTAGATGGCCTCCTAACATGTGACTATGAACTAGTGTCATAATTAGTTTCTTATAAGGTTTTGGCACTACCAATTGATGTAGAATTTCCTCACTACATTTACTCGTTCTATATGAGAGGTCATCCTACAACTGAAAATAAGGTTAAGATGTAATCAAAACATTCTGTTCACTATCTTCCTGTAAAGGCATGGTTATATTCTCTCTCTCCTCTACTCTTCTTAAAGTATCATCTTCACATTTTGCTTTTTAACATTTATACTATTCTGTCTTAAGGTGGAAGGTACAGCTTCCTCCCCAGGGTACACTGCCATTACCACTTCTTTTATGTCTTCTCCTACAAAAGGTAGTTACAGCAAAAATCTCTTTCTGTTTCAACTTTTCTTCTATTTGAACAAACTCGAGAGTTCTTTTTCTTTAGCTTTCTGTTCCTTTTGGACATGTACGGATTTGGAACTCTGATGTTGTTATCTATTTCATTCTATTATTTACTATCTCTTATTTTCTCTGAGGTCCTCACTTAAGTACTCTACTTCTATTCATATCCTCTCTGCTTCTATTATAACACTGCTTTAAGTCTTTGTGCAGGCTTCTGTCTAGTACTTTTCCTTGAAAGCTTCCAGTCATTTCAATTTCAAATCCTACACTGACATCTCTTACAATATATGAGTTTCTGTTGTTCCATCATTTGGGGCATATTTCTGGAAAAACACAGGATCCTTTTTATTCTCTAACCACATCCAATTCCAGGTCCTTTTGTAGCTTTTTTTGCTTAATGCCTGGCCCTGGTTTTGGTTCTGGGCCTCTGTATGAATGTCAATCCGACCATAAGCTAATCACCCTTGATATCCACATCCTGCTCCCACTCTCCATTAAGGAAATCACGGAAAAAAATTTCTCCAAAGCGAACTTCATGCTTCTTAAGACAGAAGTGATGAACTTCATGACACCCATGCAGATGGACAATACAGTTACGACTGCTGAATCCTACACAGATGCACTCTATAAGCATTTACACGAGTGCATGGATTGTGCTATCCCAAACAGAACCAAGATGCTATCCTCCAAAAAAAGGAAGCCAATCTGGTGGTCCCCTGCCATAAACAAACTTTACAACAGAAGGAAGAACCTGTTGCAAAAGAGAGTAAAATCCCATGAGTGGAGGAGTTCCCTGGTCTGCCTCAGTAAGAAGCTGAGATCCCTTATAAGATCCTCCAAAGCTAGCTACGAAAACAAAATCGCCACTTATTCTAGTGATAACCACAAAGCATTCTATAGCTATATCAAGAATCTCAATGGCAACACCCAGATCTGCTCTGAGTTACAGCACAATGGCATGAAAATTACAGAATCAACTGATATTGCCAACGTCCTGGCAGATAGGCTCAGTGCTAACTTTACCCCCCTCTCACCACCTAAAGGGCCCATATCTATACAGGAAGAATGCAGAGTCCCTGTAATCACAACTACGCAGGTAAAAGTTGCACTCAATAAAGCCAAGAACACAATATCCATGGGACCGGACAACATCCCAGGCTGCATTTTACATGAACTTCAGAATGAACTGGCTCCCCACCTAAGCACCATGTTCAATCATAGTCTCACATCAGGCTTTGTGCTCACTGAATGGTGCACAGCCACAGTTATCCTACTCCATAAAGGGGGAGCCACCAATGATCCCGGAAACTATCGCCCTATTAGCCTGACGAGCCTGGTCTGTAAGGGCATGGAACATATCATCATGGAACTCATAAACAAAGACATTGGTTCATAGGTTCATAGGTTCATAGGTTCATACTAGGCTATCTGCCCTAGGGCATTTATAAGCCTAGCCAGAGTATGTTTGGCTTTCGCAACCCATGTTAAATTAATTTTGCTATGCCCTTTTTCGAGGTTAGTATACTGTGCCTCTGTCTAACAGTGACACAGAAGTGATACCCGGGGTAAACCTACGATCTCCCATCCACTCGTCAAGATTCCTCTTGAAAAGAGTCAATGAGGGACTCTGCCTAACCTGGACTGGGATTTTATTCCAGAGTGAAGGGAGCCTCTGGGTTATGAATCTGTCTCTCCAGCATGTCCTATTTATTTCAGTGCTGAGGTTCAAGTCTCTCGAGCGTGTAGCTCGATGGGATTTGGATTTTTTGAGGTGCAGCATGTCCCTTAATTCTGGGTTGGACATGGCCTTATACGTCAGGCACAGGTCACCTCTGAGCAGGCGGTATGCCACTGAGTAGAGCTGGAGTTTCTTTAACCGGGCAGCATATGGCATCTGTTTGAGCCCTTTGATCCTCTTGGTGAGGTACTTTTGGGGTCTTTCCAGTTGCTGCAGGTGTCTGGTAAGGTACATCCCAAAAGGGGCATTGTACTCAATTATGGGCCTGATGAGGGATGAGTAAAGAGGCACGATGACCTCCCTAATCTAGATGTGAATCCCTTCATGATTAGGTGGGCTATATAAAATATTTTTCTAACCACTTTGGCCACGTGGTTGTCAAATGAGAGATTGCTATCAACTTGGGTCCCCAGGTCCCTAATTACTTCTTCTGTACTTAATGGATTACCACCTATGTGGTAATTTGTGGTCACTTTGTTTTTGCCAAAGGGGATGACTATACACTTTTGGCATTTAGCTTGAGGCCATGGCTCTGGCACCAGTTGTCTGTTTCTATGAGGCCCTTTTGGAGGATGCTTGTGTCGGCTGGAGAGTCGATTATGGCGCCCAGTTTGCAGTCATCTGCAAACTTGGTCAGCCACAGTCCTTCCGTGTTGGCCTGTACCTCCGAGAAATATATACCAAACAAGAGAGGTCCCAGGACTGAGCCTTGTGGGACGCCACTTGTAACTGGTTTGGAGTCTGACATGGCTCCAGCAATTCTAACCATGTGGGTTCTGTCCTTGAGCCAGTTTGCAACCCATCTAGTGACATAGGGGTTTATATTTAAGCTGGTGAGCTTATCTATAATGCCCGAGTGGGGTATTGTATCGAAGGCTTTTGCGAGGTCCAGATAGGCTGTGTGGACCACCTTCCCTTCGTCAATGGCCTTGGTGACTGTTTCAAAGAAGTCAACCAGGTTTAAGAGGCAGGATCAGCCCTTAAAGCCGAACTGGGTAGGATCCAGTGTCTGTAGATCCCCAATATCTTTATTTATGAGGTCCATGATCATCCTTTCCATAGCTTTGCAGACCAAGCTAGTCAGGCTTATGGGGCGATAGTTTCCAGGGTCCGTTGAGGCACCACCTTTGTGGAGAGGGACCACTGTTGCTGTACGCCACTCTTTGGGTACATATCCTGTAGTAAGGCTGAGATTGAACAGTAGTTTTATGTTTGGGTTTAGCTCTTCTTGGAGTTCATGTAGGACGCAGCCTGGGACACCGTCTAGTCCAATTGATGCTGTGTTTTTTGCTTTGGAGAGGGCGGCTCCCACCTGAGCATCTGAGATGTCAGGGGGGCAGCACTCTGCTGGGATAGATATATGCCCTTTTGGTGGGGAGGGAGTTTGCGCTGAACCTGTCAGCTAGGATGTTGGCAATGTCTGTGGGATCAGTGTATTTTTTGTCATTTTGGACTAATTCTGAGCATATCTGGGAATTTCCACCCAGGTTCCTAACATAACTAAAGAAAGCCTTGTGATTATCCTTAGTGTCCTGTGCAATTTTTCTCTCGAAGCTGGCCTTTGACGATTTTATGAGTGCCCTTAGTTTTTTGCTAATACTGATCAGAGATGCCTTCCCTTTTTGGGATTTTGCTCTATCATGTAGTAGCTTCCTCCTTCTATTGTATAGTTTGTTTATGGCTGGGGTCCACCAGACAGGTCGTCTGCCTTTGGAGGATTGGGTCTTGGTTTTATTTGGGATTGCATGATCCATGCAGTCCTGAAGGTGTTCATAGAATGCATTTATAAAGGATTCTGCGGTCTGGGCCGTATTTTCCACAGGCCGGGGACTTTGAAGGATTCCACCTCGGTTTTGAGGAGTGTGAAATTTGCTTTAGAGAAGTTTTTCACTGTGGTTTTCTGGGCAGGGGGTGGGGTCGGGATGTGAATATCCAGTGAGATCAGTTTATGGTCTGATCTTACCAGTGAGGGATACACTTCTGGTCTGGAGCATAGAGTCCCCATGTTGGTGATGATCAGGTCCAGTATGTTTTCCCCTCTTGTGGGAGTGGTAACAAGTTGTTCCATAGCATTTGAGTTTATGAATTCTAGGAACCTTTGGGCAAGGGTGTTGGAGCTAGAGTAACCTACAAACTCTGGACCCCACCCAGTTTGGGTTTGTGAAAGGCAGATCATGCCTCCTGAACCTGACTGACTTGTTTGAGGTAGTCACCAAAGCTGTAGATGAGGGTAAGGTGGTTCACACAGCTTATCTTGACCTCACCAAGGCTTTTGACACCATCCCCCATTCTGAAATTATAGCTAAATTCACTAAACTAGGTATAAATCCCTATGTCACAAGATGGGTTGCCAATTGTCTCACTGACAGAACCCACACTGTAAAAGTTGCAGACTCCAAATCTGATTTCAATCCAGTGACAAGTGGAGTACCACAGGGTTCAGTCCTGGGACCTCTCCTGTTTGGTATCTACTTCTTTGAAGTACAGGCTTGGCTAACAAAGTTTGCAGATGACTGCAAATTAGGAGACATAGTTGAGTCCCCAAATGATGTGGACATCCTACAGAAGGGCCTCACTGAGACAGATGCTTGGTGTCAAAGTCATGGCCTCAAGCTCAATGCCAAGAAGTGCATTGTTATCCCCTTTGGGAAAAACACTGTACCCATGAACTACCACATAGTCGTAGCCTACTAAACACCGATAAGTGACCTTGGGACACAGGTGGACAGTAGTCTCTCCTTTGATAATCACATTGCCACAGTAGTCAGGAAATTCTTCTGCATGGCACACTTGATCACAAAGGGGTTCACCTCCAGAAAAAAAGAGGTCATTGTTCCTCTCTACTCATTCCTCATCAGACCCATTATAAAGTATAATGCCCCATTTGGCATGTATCTCGCAAGACATCTACAACAACTAGAAAGCCACAGAAATACCTCAGAAAGAGGATTACTGGCCTCAAACAGATGCCATATGCAGACCATCTCAAAGAACTCCAGCTTTACTCCGTTGCTTATCGCCTACTCAGAGGCGACCTCTGGCTAACATACAAAGCCATGTCAAACCCAGATCTGTTGGACGTGCTACACTTAAAGAAACCCCAATCCCTCTGAGCCACATGCTCCAGGGATCTAAATCTTGCCACCACAATAAACAGAACATGCTGGAGGGATAGATTCCTGTCCCAGAGACTTCCCATGCTCTGGAACAGACTACCCATTCATGTCAAGCAAAGCTCCTCATTAGCCCTCTTTAAGAAAACTCTCGACAATTGGATGGGAAATAGGAAATTTACCCCAGGGATCATTTCTGTGGCTCTACTAGACAGGGGCACAGGAAAATAACCTTCTTGTGTAGAGAAAGGCAGGGAACTATTTTTGGCTAGGCTTATACAGGCCCCAGGGCCAATAGGTTAGTACCTACCTATGAACCTATGAAGGGCTCATTCTAAACAGGAAGAAAAGAGGACAAAAGAGGGGGCACAGGCAGTATACTGCAGGGGCTAACAATTTCCTGGACTGCTAAACTTTACAGACAGGGTAGTAGACCAACTGAATGGACTACTAGAATGGATGGTGAAGAGGGAATCTACAGATGTATTCAAGGGAGAATGGAGAGGTAGAAAAGGGAAATGTAGGGGTGGATAGGAGGCAGAATTTTAACGTTATTAAAAGGGCAGGTCACATAGACTTATAGCATCCTTTTCCTGTTCATTAAATCTAATATAATGAAAATAACTCTCACCCAAAGTTTGTTTTGGGAAGGCCAGATATGATCGATTAATAACCAGCCACACATGATAAATTGTCACCACAGCTACTCTTTCCTGAGAGAAATTTTTATATCTAGTAACACCGAGCAAAAAAAAGCCCACCAATACTGCTCTCCAAACACAATATATTTAGTGCTTCCATCCAAATTAACAGTACATAGGACTTCTTCAGAAATCAAATCTTCCCATCAGTGCAACACTACTGTAACACACTCATGTTATTTTTTTTTATAATATTATTTAATATTTGAAGAAGAAGAACTTAAAATAACAGAGTAAACTACTCTTTTGTACAATATAGTGATTCTTCTGACATTCACAGCTACCATTCCTAACTGCTCAGCTTAGTCACTTGTCATGGGCTGAAAATAGGCTTGTAATCTCAGTGAAAGCTTGACTTCACATCCTCTGGAGGTTAACTTCAGTGACTATGGATGTAACAATGTCATCAAATGTGTGAAATGGCAGGAGTTTAATAGTTATTGTGAGGCATCTGTGGGTTTGTAGATTCAGTGAATTCTCCATCTTGTTGATGTAGTTTTATTCTTTTAAAAGTGTCTCTAGTATAAATTGAGAGTGTCTGCTGTTTTATTTCAGGATGGTCTCATTCTCAGCCTAAAAAAGTGTAAGATCTAGGCTTTCAGTTGTAAGCAGCCACCAACCATTTAAAAATGTCACTCAACACCAGTCCCCACTGTACATCTTAGGTTACTATACATTTGAAAGGATTTTCACATACCCTGTTGCTACTAACTTCTTTAACAGTGACTGAAAACACCAAAGCCCCCTCTATAAATACTATAACCATTGTAAAGTATATTTTATGTTTTTATACACTTACTATAAAGTTTAAATGGTGAAACTCAAACATTAAAATTGTTTTACTTACAGTCACTTCTAAAGTCCAGTTCATCTTCTCCTATACAGCAACAACATTAAGTGAGATTTATGTTTTACATTTTAACCAACAAAATACTACAAGCTGCATCTCTCAGACTTCTTCAGCTGTTTCTTCTCTCACTCCAACAGTCCAAAAAAGTACACAAAATATGGTGAGATTGACATGTTACAGTTCTCCAATTTATTCAACAAGTTCTTCCTCTTCCCAAAATATTGACATCTGTCTCAAATCCTAATCTCAAGAAGCATCTTTTATCTAAAAGCTTATGTGTTGCTGTTTTTTATTTTATTTTTTTTTTATAAAAAATGAAGATTTTTTTATTGTCACCTTTGATACAATGGACGTTGACTATTTTTTCTTTGCCCCTACCCCTACATTGTTTGTAGAGGGCTGAGAAGCAGAGTCCATGCTAGTTTGCAGTGTTGTTTTCACTATCATCATTGATCATCATTAATCCACTTTTTTCCCATTTTCTACATGGGGTCAGGGTGACGCATCAACTGTCGCAATCTCTCTTGATTCAATGCCACGCTATTTACCTTCCACGACAGTCATGCCTTACTGCCACAGGTCTTCCCTCACACAACTTATCCATCTCTTTGCTGGATACCCTCATCTCATTTCGCTTTCTTCCTGCCTGTCCCAAATCTTCTTCACCAGATTGCTCTCTGCTTTCCAGCAAAAGTGTCCAGACCACACTAATATATTTTCTTTGACCTTCTTTGCAATTGGAGCTACTTAGTCTTCTCCTCTGAAGTCCTCATTTATTCTTGGGTCCCACAGTCCATCCTACCACCCATCTCAGAAACTACATCTCCATCACCTCCTCAGCTGATCTGTCCTCACTACCCAGGTTTCTGATCCATACAGTAGCGCTGGTTGCACCACTGTCTTGCGCACCTTACTTTTCAGATTTTTTGGGATTCTTTTGTAATACACTACACCTGACACTCTGTTCCAGTTGGTTGGAGCTCCCTTAATTCTAGCTTTAACCTCTTCATGCAGACTTCTCTTATCCTCTCCTAAGTACTTGAAGCTGTTAATTTGTTCCTTCCCTTCTATTTCACTTCTCAGTTTCTTTTGTTTTCCCCATTTGCTTCCATTATAACTGTCTTCTTCTGTACACAGGTTCAACCAGTGTGCCTTCAGTTTTGCATTCCATTCCCCCATCCTTTGCTGAAGTTCTTCTTCTGAGTCTGCCTGTAATGCACATCATCTGCATACAGCAGCTTTATTGATCTGTCCCCCTTGACCTGTTTGTTTATGTAGTCCATCATCAGTTTTAACAGCTGTGGGCTCAGAGATAAACTGTGATGCACAACCATTCCCACTGGGAACACCTGTGTGAGTCTAAACACTGTTCATATTTGTGTCATTGGGTCCCTGTACACAGCTTGCACTAATTCTACCAATCGTTTCTGAGATTTTGAACCATTGCAGGACTGCCCAAATTAGCTTTCTTGGGACCTTGTCATATGCTTTCTCCAAGTCTAGGCATGGCCAGTTGGACTCTTTCTTCATTCTAGCTTCTTCTCAACTATCTGTTTCACTGCAAACATTGGATCAATTGTGCTGTATCCTGATATGAATCCAAACTACTCAGTCTCCCACTTTACCTTCTACTGCTCAGCATATTTGTTTATCAATCACCATCAACAAAACTTTCATGCAGTGTTACATGAGTTTGATACCTCTGTATTGCCCACAGTTGTGAATGTCCTCTTTGTTCTTGCATACTGGCACTAATATTCTTATTCTACAGTCACCTAGGATATGCCTTTCTCTCCTACTGATATGAGTACCCTCTGGAGCCATTTCTCCCCTAACTCACTCAACATCTTTATCATATCTGCTGTGACCTCCTCTGACCCTGCTGCTTTCCAAGACTTCACTTTCATTAGTGCTGTTCTTTTTTCTTCCAGGATAGTCTCCTCCTCTTCTTCTGTTGGGGGTTGTGTCTGTGACAGTATAGCTTCTGTGGGGTTTTCCTCATTTAGAAACTGCTGTGAGTACACCTTTCATCTGCATTCGATTTCCTGTGGACTGGTGAGCAGGTTGTTGCTGACATCCCTTATGAAGAGTGTCTGAAGACTATCTTCTTTATCTTTCTGTCTCTGCTTTGTAACTTGATAGAGTTTCTTTGTGCCATCTGCAGAGGCTCTTTCCAGTAGCTGGTAGAGTGCCTCTGATGCCTTGTTCTTTGCTTTTGCAACTACTCTCTTAGCCTTTTTGTTAGCCAGCCAATATTCCTTCTTAGTCTGGTCTATCTTTTCTGTCTCCCACTTTTTTCTGCGCTCCTTCTTTCATTTGATGACTTTCAGGACTTCTTCACCAACCACCAGCTTTTCATATGTACTTTATTTCCATACCTGGCTCAGCCACACAGCTGTTCTTTAGTCCTCACTCATACTGTTTTGATGGGCTGCCATTCCTCTTCAACTCCACCTATTTCAACTTCTTGCTGAAGTGCTAAAGCCCTGGTATTTCCTTGAACTCTTCTGCTTTCTGTCAAGTCACCTTAAAGGTCTTCAGCCTAGTGTCTCTTGACCTTAGAGCCTTCTCTGACCAGTGCTTGCAACTGATTGTGGCAAGCAGTAATTTATGCTGTAGGCCAACTGTTGTTGCACTCACTAATTCTGTCACAGTGGCCTGGAGGAAATCTACCGGAGCTACATGTTGGCCACTCCTGTATGTGATCTTGTGACTGTCTCTCTTTTGCTGAACCACGTGTTGGCCACCATCAAGTCATTTGCCAGATGGAAGTCTAAAATGGCCTCTCCTTCTTTATTCCTGTTGCCCAACCCATGTGGACCCAGGCAGTCCTCATATTATGTTTTGTTGCTCCCAATATATGCATTCAGGTCCCCCATTATCAGCACCAGCTAATGTTGTCCTGCTTTATCTAATAGATCCTGCAGCTTCTGCTTGAATGCATTCTTTTCCTTGCTGTCACAACCTTTCTGTGAGGCATAGGCTGAGATTATGACTATTGCCCTGTTCTTACACTGGAATCTGATTGCCATTGGTCTTTCACTAATTCTGATGACATCCCTCACCGTATTCTAAAGCCTCTGTATCACCACAGTTCCCCCACCATTTCTAGTCTGTCTCCTCCTGAGTAGTAGACTCTGGATCCAAAGCTATGTGGCTTTGCTGCACTACCCTTCCATATTGTCTCCTGAATACAGTGGATGTTCATCTCCTCCTTACCATCATGTCATTCATGTCCAAGCCCCCTCTTGTCAGTAAACTTATATTGAATGTAGTAATCTTTAGTTCATGTTTGGCAGGTTGAGTGGTTTTATGTTCAGCTTTCACTCAACAGAGTTAGTCCAGGTAACCCATGCTGGGCAACTTAACGCTGGCTGACGAGTAGCTTCTTGATCCAAGGCTTCTGGGATTTATAGTGGGCACACACTGGCCAATAGGGACATCATGGATCTCTTCCAGTGTTAGCATTGGTTCTTAGTGTAGGTTGAATAGGCGGGTTCTCAGCTGACTTATTACTGGTTAAAAACTCATGCCTATTTTTGGCAACATTAGTCAACATGACCAATTCATCTACAGCCAATTTTTTTACATTGTCGAGCTGCTAGCCCTAACACAGCACAGAGTCTGTGATCCATGTTATCCTATCCAGAGGATACTGAGCACCACAGTTGATACCCAATATGGGTGGTCTATACAACTCTTCCCACAATAGGCACCATCTAGATTCTGTGCTGCTACAAACAAATCCATTACTGGGTGAGTTTGAGGTGGAAAAGCTCAGCATGTCTTTGGTGGTGGGAGGAACCCCATAGAGACAAGGGAGAGCACGCACACTCCATAAAGACATCAGCTGGAGGGCAAGATTGAACCTTGTACCAAGTGCGTGGAAGGTGAAGACTTGAACTATTATGGCAATTATATCTTATTGTACTTTGAATATTTAAAATGATGAAAAATAGCAGATAGACAGCAAGAGGTAAACACTTTCCTCTTACCATTTAATTTACACTTTGTTGAATGCGTAAGTCCCACTAGGCCAATGGCTTCTTTTCATAAGAGACACAGTATATATACATGTATCTATACATGTATATCTATATATATATATATATATATATATATATATATATATCTATCATCATCTTTCGGCTGTTCCCGTTAGGGGTCGCCACAGCGGATCACCTGTTTCCATTTCTTCCTGTCCTCTGCATCTTGCTCTGTCACACCAACCACCTGCATTCTTGCTCTGTCACACCAACCACCTGCATGTCCTCTCTTACCACATCCATAAACCTTATCTTAGGCCTTCCTCTTTTCCTGTTACCTGGTAGCTTCATCCTTAACATTTTTTTCCCAATATACTCAGCATCCCTCCTCAGCACATGTCCAAACCAACGTAATCTTGCCTCTCTGGCTTTGTCTCCAAACCTTCCAACCTGGGCTGACCGTCTAATATACTTATTTGTAATCCTGTCCAACCTCATCACACCCAGTGCAAATCTTAACATCTTTAACTCTGCCACATCCAGCTCAAACTCCTGCCTTTTTGTCAGTGCCACTGTCTCCAACCCATATAACATAGCTGGTCTCACTCCCCTCTTGTAGACCTTCCCTTTCACTCTTAAAGGTACTCGTCTGTCACAAATCACTCCTGACACTCTTCTTCACCCACTCAATCCTGTCTGTACTCTCTTCTTCACCTCTCTTCCACACTCACTGTTACTCTGAACTATTGAATCCAAGTATTTAAACTCATCCACCCTCGCCACCTCTACTCCTTGCATCCTCACTATTCCTCTATCCTCCCTCTCATTCACACACATATATTCTTAGTCCTGCTGACCTTCATTCCTCTTCTCTCTAGAGCATATCTCCATCTCTCCATGGTCTCCTCCACCTGTTCCCTACTCACACTACAGATCACAATGTCATCTGCAAACATCATAGTCCATGGGGACTCCTGTCTGATCTCGTCCGTCAACCTGTCCATCACCATTGCAAATAAGAAAGGGCTCAGAGCTGATCCTTGATGTAACCCCATTTCCACCTTAAACGCATCCGTCACTCCCACCGCAGACCTCACCACAGTCACACTACCCTCATACATATCCTGTACCACTCTTACATACTTCTCTGACACTCCTGACTTCCTCATACAATACCACAACTTCTCTCTAGGCACCCTGTCATATGCTTTCTCTAAGTCTACAAAAACACAATGCAACTCCTTCTGACATTCTCTGTACTTCTCCATCAACACTCTCAGAGCAAACATCGCATCTGTAGTACTCTTTCCCGGAATGAAACCATACTGCTGCTCACTAGTCATCACATCCCTTCTTAACCAAGCTTCCACTGCTCTTTCCCATAACTTCATGCTGTGACTGATCAGTTTAATCCCTCCGTAGTTACTACAGCTCTGCACATCACCATTATTTTTAAAAATTGGCACCAAAACACTTTTTCTCCATTCCTCAGGCATCCTCTCACTTTCCAAGATTTCCTTAAAAAATCTAGTTAAAACATCCACTGCCATTTCACCTAATCACCTACATGCTTCCACAGGCATGTCATCTGGGCCAACAGCCTTTCCATTCTTCATTCTCTTCATAACTATCCTTACTTACGCCTTGCTAAACAATTGAACTTCATGATTCACTATCCCTACATCATCCAACCTTCTCTCCCTCTCATTCTCTTCATTCATCAACCCCTCAAAGTACTCTTTCCATCTCCTCAACACATTATCCTCGCTTGTGAGTATGTTTCCCTCATTATCCTTTATCACCCTTACCTGCTGCACATCTTTCCTAGCTCGGTCCCTCTGTCTAGCCAATTGGTACAGGTCCTTTTCTCTCTCCTTAGTGTCCAACCTTTCATACAACTCTTCATATGCCTTATCCTTAGCCTTCGCCACCTCTCTCTTTGCCATGCACCTCATCTCCTTATACTCCTGTCTACTTTCTTCATCTCTCTGACAATCCCACTTCTTCTTTGCCACCCTCTTTGCCTGTATACGCTCCTGTACTTTCTCATTCCACCACCATGTCTCCTTGTCGTCCTTACTCTGTCCCGATGTGATACCAAGCACCTTTCTAGCCGTCTCCCTTACTAGCTCTGCTGTAGTTACCCAGCTATTTGGTAACTCTTCACTGCCACCCAGTGCCTGTCTTAACTCTTCCCTGCACTCCACCTCACAATTACCCTTTTTCAATTTCTATTGTTTGATCACTGGTGCTGACCTCACACTCCTCCTCCTCTTCTTGATCACCAACGTCATCCTACAAGCCACCATCCTATGCTGCCTAACTACACTTTCTCCGGTCACCACTTTACAGTCTCCAATCTCCTTCAGACTGGCCCTCCTACATAAGATATAATCCACCTGTGTGCATCTTCCTCCACTCTTGTATGTCACCCTATGCTCCTCC
Organism: Protopterus annectens; assembly: GCF_019279795.1. Taxonomy (NCBI): domain Eukaryota; kingdom Metazoa; phylum Chordata; order Ceratodontiformes; family Protopteridae; genus Protopterus; species Protopterus annectens. Next base: position 1,402,646,203 of record NC_056732.1, on the reverse strand, counting down.
CTCTTGTTAAAATACATATTCACCACAGCCATGTCCATCCTTTTCGCAAAATCCACTACCATCTGACCTTCTGCATTCCTTTGTTTAACACCATATCTACCCATAACTTCTTCATCCCCTCTGTTCCCTTCACCAACATGTCCATTGAAATCTGCTCCAATCACCACTCTCTCACCCTTGGGTACAATCACCAATTCATCCAATTCACTCCAAAATTTTTCTTTCTCATCCATTGCACACCCAACTTACACCATCAATTTCTAGCTTCATAAACATCACTCTATCCGACACTCTTTTCACCTCCAAAACACTCTTAACATACTGTTCCTTCAGAATAACTCCTATGTCATATATATATATATATATATATATATATATATATATATATATATATATATATATACCTCCAAAACACTCTTAGCATACTCTTCCTTCAGAATAACTCCTACGTCATATATATATATATATATATATATATATATATATATATATATATATGTATATATATATATAGTCCGACTTGGAACGAGTCAATTTTCAGCAGAGGCCTGGGGAGAAATGCTCCAGATGCATGTCTTTGTAACATGGAAGGAAAACAGAGCACCTAGAGGAAACCCATATGAATGCAGGGAGGACATGTAGACGCTGCACAGAAGGCACCCCAGCCGAGAATCGTACCAGAGAACCTCTTGCTGTGAGGCAGCAATGCAAACCACTGCACCATCCATATATATATATATATATATATATATATATATATAGAGAGAGAGAGAGAGAGAGAGAAGCAGAGATCTTCTTCTCCATTCAGCTGCTCTCATTAGCGGTCACCACAGCAGATCATTGGTCCACAGAAAAAGTGGCAGTAGAGTTTTCAGTGTCAAGTTGCCAGCCCAGCACCCACCTTCCTCAGAAGGCACACACACACACACACACACACACACACACACACAGTTTTCTAGTTTCAGCACTCAAATCTGTTTCTTTGATCTCAGCACTTGTTCAGATAAAAAAAAATGTATCTGCTTTTACTGTACTTGTGTTTCTACCTACTTCATTTTACTTTTGCATCATCTTAAAAATACTCAATTGTATTTATTACTGCTTGGTGTAACTCATTCTAAGCCTTTTGGTTTAAACACTTGGGCTTCGGACCAGTTGTTTTGCACTGAGAGGGTTTGTGGTCTGCACTGTTGTGGCAGAACAGGTAGCTTACATCCTTCTAGGTTGGGAACTGCTGATTGAGGGCTCAGTGTCTGTTATTCTAAAAGTGTATTAATTCTGGTTTAAGCACTTGGGCTTTCAGGCCAGTTATTTTACATTAAGAGGGTTCGTGGTCTGCACTCCTGTGGGAGGAGAGGCTGGACTCTGCCCATCTGAGCTGGGAATTTCTGGTTAAAGGCTTATAGTGCATGCATATCTGAACTGCTTCTTACCGAAGTTGGTGTGCCTTGTTTGCTGTGGCATAGACTGGATTCGGGCCTGCTGGATCTAGCTTTGTTTGTGTAACTTGAGCACTAATCCAGACATTCTCTAAAGTATTCAATTGTATTTATTACTGCTTGGTTGTAACTTGATTAAAGTGTAGCTATCATTCTAAGTCTTTTGGATTAAGCACTTGGGCTTCAGACCAGTTGTTTTACATTAGGAAGGTTTGTGGCAAGCACTGTGGTGGCAGGACAGGTAGCTTTCATCCTTCTAAATTGGGAACTGCTGATTGAGAGCCCAGTGTCCAAGGGTATTAGTTCTGGTTTAGGCACTTGGGCTTCAGGCCAGTTATTTTACATTAAGAAGGTTCGTGGTCTGCACTCTTGTGGGAGAAGAGGCTGGACTCTGCCCTTCTGAGCTGGGAATTTCTGGTTAAAGGTTTATAGTGCCTGAATATTTGAACTGTATCTTACTGAAATTGGTACACCTTGTTTGCTCTAGCATAGACTAGATCCAGGCCTGCTGAATCTAGCTTTGTTTATATGCTTGTTGTTTGTTTGCTTGTTATTTCCCTGGAAGCTAATTCCACCTAATACGCGGCTTCTCAGCGATTCTGTGGATCACTAGTGATATCTGCATTGCTTACTGTACTAGTTCCTTGTTTCACTTGAAAGAAAGTTACTGTTTGTCGTTTTTGCATTTAGTTACTTGTAACACATTGCACTCAAGTTACCTGGCACTTGCTCACTAAAGCAATTATATAAGTCAGCACTAAAAATTAAAAGCACTACACCCTCACTCCCCACTGGCCCTTGTTTTCAATTATTAAGGAATTCCCAATATTATTCTAGCATGTCCACAGGTCAGTTGTCAATCTCCTCTCTGGTCCAGCTGGTGAATCTGGGAATCTTGAGCCAATGTTATAACTGCCTCATGTACACAGACAACCCTCTCCTCCTCCCACATAACACAAATACTTGCGAGAGATGCAGCTATTTAGCCAAACTGGAGGCTGAGCTCTCTCAACTCAGGACTGGCAAGACCAGACAGGAGGAGAAGTCAACTACACACACCACAAAACCAGCCTCACATAATGCTACCACACCACTGAATCAAACACATAAACACACAAAGACATACTCGGAGGCTCTGAGTAAAAATTTACCTAAACAGCAGAGGCCTTCAAAGCAGACACCCAAACAACTGATACCTCAAGACACCCCACAAGCAACACATAAACCACAAAAGCAGTGTGCAAAGCAGTTACAGCCCTTAAGGCCAAATACAACACCAAACATACTTGTCATAGGTGACTCCGTAGTCAGACACACTGACGTCCCACTCACCAGGCTGAACAAGGAGAGGGTCACAGTAAGCTGCCTATCGGGCGCTAGAATCCGCCACATAACACAAGCACTCGGGTCACTCCACGGCAAGTACAAATATGACACAGTCATTGTCCATGCTGGTGTGAACGACCTGAGACGTACCTCCCTGGACTACATGAAAAGAGACATAGAGGAGCTCTCTGATTATGTAGCCCAGGCAGGTATGACCCTGACCCTGAGCAGTATCCTTCCTTCACCAAGAATGATGCCACAATATAGAGACAAGATGATCAGCTTTAACAATTGGCTTAATGTCTGGTGTCATTCAAAGAGGATCCAGTGTCTGTCTGCCTGGGATGACATGCTTGACAAGCTACGCTGCTTCAAGGGATGGCTTGCACCTGTCACCCTGGGATTCCGGATATTGGCTAAGGCTCTTGCCACCCCATAGTGCCTTTTTTAGGCAAGGCTCAAATTCTAAACCTACCACCCTAGAAAACAAAAATGGGAAGAAACTGAGGGTAATGCTGCTCAATGCCAGAAGTCTAAATCTCAAAATGCACGCACTCGAGGCCCTTCTCAGTATGGAGAACATTGATGTCTGTGCTGTAACTGAAACCTGGTTCAAGGCTCCTGAAAGCACCCCGGCACTATTAGGTTTTACCTCATATTATGCGTTCCGGCCCCAAAACCCGGACCACACCACAAAAGGAGGGGGTGTATCCATATTCATAAAGGATACCCACACCTCCAGGTTGGTGGCAATGCACGAAGCTTCGGAAACCATCCAGGTGCAACTAACCATAGACAAAACTGCTCTACAAATTGTAGCATGCTACAGGCCACCCTCTCAAACTCAGGAACCCCACACAGCCTTCCTGAAGACACTGGAGGGTATAAATGTATCTCCAAACACCATCATATTGGGTGACTTCAACTACCCGAATATAGACTGGGAACATTACTCAAGCCCTAACTTTCTAGCCCAACGGTTCCTGGAGTTCATAAATTCAAATGCCATGGAACAGCTAGTCACTGTTCCCACGAGAGGAGAAAATATACTAGATCTCATTATCACAAACATGGGGACAAAATGCTCCAAACCGGAAGTATATCCCTCATTGGTGAGATCTGATCATAAACTAATCTCACTGGAAATCCACATCCCGCCCCACCCCAAACAAAAAGACCACAGTGAAGAACTTCTCTAAAGCAAACTTCACACTACTCAAGACTGGTGTGGTATCCTTCAAGGCCCCTGAGCCAGTGGAAACCACAACCCAAGCTGCGGAAGCCCTTACAAATGCCTTCTATGAACACCTCCAGGACTGCATGGATCAGGCAATCCCAAATAAAACCAAGACTCTTTCCACAAAGGGCAAACGTCCAGTCTGGTGGACCCCAGCCATTAACAAACTTTACAATAAGAGGAGAAAGCTATTACATGATAGAACAAAATCCATAAAAGGGAAGTCACCCTGATCATTATTAGTAAAAAATACGAGCACTCATAAAATCAACTAAGGCCAATTTTGAGAGAAAAATTGCCATGGATTCAAAGGACAATCATAAGGCCTTTTTCAGCTATGTTAGGAACCTGGGTGGAAACTCCCAGATATGCTCAGAATTAGTCCAAAATGATACAAAAATCACTGAACCCACAGACATTGCCAACATACTGGCAGACAGGTTCAGTGCAAACTTCATCCCCTAAAGGAGAGATAACTATCCCAGCAGAGTGTAGCCTCCCAGACATCTCAAATGCGCAGGTGAAAGCTGCTCTCTCTAAAGCTAAAAACACAGCATCAATGGGACCAGATGGTGTCCCCGGCTGTGTACTATACGAGCTAAATGATGAATTAAACCCGCACATAAGGCAGCTGTTTAATCTCAGCCTTACCACAGGATACGTGCCCAAGGAGTGGCGTACGGCAACTGTGGTCCCACTCCACAAAGGCGGTGCCTCTACGGACCCTGGTAATTACCGCCCCATAAGCTTAACAAGTCTAGTCTGCAAAGCTATGGAGAGGATCATAATGGAGCTCATAAACAAAGATATAGGGGACTTGCAGACATTGGACCTGACCCAGTATGGCTTCGTCAAGGGCAGATCATGCCTTTTGAACTTGGTCGACTTCTTCGAAACAGTCACCAAGGCCATTGATGAGGGAAAGGCAGTCCATACAGCCTACCTTGACCTTGCAAAGGCTTTTGACACAATACCCCACTCGGGTATTGTAGAAAAACTTACCAGCTTAAATGTAAACCCATATGTCACAAGATGGGTTGCAAACTGGCTTAAGGACAGAACCCACAGGGTTAGAGTTGCTGGCGCTATGTCAGACTCCAAGCCGGTCACAAGTGGTGTCCCACAGGGCTCGGTCCTTGGCCCCCTATTGTTCGGCATCTACTTCTCAGAAGTACAGGCCAACATGGGAGGACTTTGGCTGACAAAGTTTGCTGACGACTGCAAACTGGGCGCCATAGTGGAAAGTGCATCGGACACGGATATCCTTCAGAAGGGACTCACGGAAACAGATAGCTGGTGCCAGAGCCATGGCCTGAAGTTAAATGCCAAAAAATGTATAGTCATACCCTTTGGGAAAAACAAGGTAACCCCAAGCTACCATATAGGTGGCAATCCACTAATCACAGAATAGGTTATCAGGGACCTGGGGACCCAGGTTGACAGTGGCCTTTCTTTTGACACTCACGTTGCTAATGTGGTTAGAAAGACCTTCTACATTGCCCACCTGATCATGAAGGGATTCACATCCAGATCTAGTGAGGTCATTGTTCCCCTGTACTCTTCACTTATCAGACCAATGATCGAGTACAATGCCCCATTCGGGATGTATCTCACCCGACATCTGCAGCAATTGGAGAGACCCCAAAAGTTCCTCACCAAAAGGATAAAGGGACTCCAAAATCTGTCATATGCTGCCAGATTGAAGAAACTCCAGCTCTATTCAGTTGCATACCGTCTGCTCAGAGGTGACATGTGCCTGACATACAAGGCCATGTCCAACCCGAATTAATGGACATGCTCCACCTCAAAAATCCAAATCCACCAAAACCACTAGAGCAAGCAACTTAAACCTTAGCACGGATATAAATAGGACGTGCTGGAGGGATAGATTTATCACTCAGAGACTCCCTATGCTGTGGAATAAAATCCCGGTCCATGTGAGGCAGAGCACCTCGCTGGCTCTGTTCAAGAGAAATCTTGACCTGTGGATGGGAGATCGTAGGTTTATCCCGGGAATCATCTCTGTGTCACTGCTGGACAGAGGCACAACAAACTAATGGGCACAGTATTTTTTCATATAAGGGGTGGCGTAAGCCACAAAAATTTGGGCTAGGCTTATAAATGCCTTAGGGCAGATAGCCTAGTATAAACCTATGAACCTATGAACACACACACACACACACACACACACCTAGGGCTAATTTAGAATGTCCAATCTACATACAGTATGTCAGGGGAATGTAGCTGGAAACTGGAGCACCATGAGGAGATCCATGCAAACACAGGGAAGACATGCAGACCCCACACAGAGGGCACCCCAGCCAAGAATCAAACCATAGAACCTCTTACTATGAGGCAGAAATGCTAACCGCTGCACCACTATGCCACCCAGAAAGAAACAGATCTACAGATATTTATCTATCTGTCTGTCTGTCTATATCTCCAGATATGTGTGTGTGTGTGTGTGTGTGTGTGTGTGTGTGTGTGTGTGTGTGTGTGTGTGTGTGTGTGTGTGTGTGTGTGTGTGTGTCTGTGCATGGGTCTATGACAAATTATTGAAGTGCTGGATGTTCAATCAGCAAAAGTTCAAACTTAGTACTTTCAACATTTAAAAATGATGAAAAAGAGAAGCAAATTAAAAATATTTTTTATTTATTTTATTTTACATTTGTTTACCAGGCTAGTCTAACTGGATACATGTCCATTTTCAGTAGAGGCCCGGGGAGAAAAGCTCCTAGGTACATACAGCTAATTAACATATTTCTATCTATGAATCACACAAATAAACACAAAAATACAAAACATAAGCATAAACAGTACTAAATTACAGGATATAATAACAATTCTAAGTAATTTATCAGTATAGGATGCAGTCTTAACAGTAGATATAGTTGATATTCCAGGATAAAAAACATTTTTTATCCTTTTATACTTTCCTCTTACCATCCATACCTCTCAAATGTTAAGATTTTTGTAGAATGTCCAGATTTTTCTCTCATATTTTTGGCCTGTTCCTCATAGAATTTTGGTTTTCTTGCAAATCACTAGCAAATCCTTGAGGATTGAAGTCAGAACATAATGACAAGCCATTTGAGTTTCAGACTTCATACTCTTCTGAAAATGCATGCTAATGCAAAATCTGTTATTCTATCAGCTTTCTAAGTTTGTAAAAGCAATATTTAAAAATTGTCCCTATTTTTGGGCTTTTGTTTCCCCTTTCTCCAGATTTCTTGCTGTTAGAAGTTGAGAGGTATGTTACCATCCATTAACCCTACCACTAACTTTAGACATATTCAGTCAGAACAATCGTCAAAATAATCACAATCATTTATGGCCAGACAGACAACCAAACACCAAAGTTAAGTACATTAATTTTTGTTTATTAAACAATCTGTTATCCAGTTAAGGAAACAATCACTACAACTTGTAGAATGGCATAATAGTAGAAAAAAATCTCTATCGCACAATTCCAAGATGTGACACTCAGTCCTGACTTTTGGTCATTTGCTCTTGTGTAGTTTGTGTGTTCAACCCGATAGATTTTCTCTGTGTTCTACATTTTCCTACAAAAATGTGCTGCTTGACTATGCTAAACTATCTGCATGTGTATATGTTGCATTTACCAGATATGTTGTTCACAAATGTTAAATAAATAAAAAATAGTCTTTTTTTCAGCTATATATTTTTAAAAGCATTTACTGAGAGAAAACAGTGGCTCTTCCTTCCCAATGGAATAATGAAGATTTAGACCAAACAACTTACCTGTTGATTCTGTATATGTCAACCAAAAAGTGAATGGTTAGTAGTTAGCCAATAAAAGAAAAAAAAACTGTCAGTCTTTTAACTATGTAGCGTATTTGAACTCATGAATCAGAAAAAAAACTACTACCTTCAAACAGCAGAAATGGAGAAAGTAAGTGAAAGAAATAGCACAAAGTAATAACAAAGACAAAAAGGAAAAAATGAAACTCGAAAGAATTTTAATCCTTTACAACCAGGATGTGTTTAAATTTAATATCAGTCCCAAACATTAAACTCCTTGTCCTAGCTTGCTTATGGGCATAAATTATTATTATTTTTTTTGTTTTACCCTGTGCATATGCCAAAGTACTTGAAGTAAACATGGTGCTGACAAGCTTTGTCATGTTACAGTACTTTAGCTTCAAAACATTCAGCTAGACTTTCGTGTGTCAAAACTCTGTTTGAACTGACTACCCTGACCTGCCAGTCCCTCTGAGAAGTACAATAACCCCTCCCCTGCATTGGGGGAGTGTGTGAATGTTGGTGTTTTACAGTGACACCACAGGTAGGAGTGGTCAGTGAAGAATTTAGTGAAGGAAAGTCAGGATAAGGAATGTAAAGATGGTGCCTTTATCTGTAGGTTTATGTTTGTGTGAGAGTGTGTTTTTTGCCTCTCTCCCTGAGGCTTTGGAACAAGTCTTTCCAGGCCTTCTGTGTGTCTTTTTCTCTCTCTCTCCCTGCCCTGGGTGGAGCTCTGTTTCTCTTTCTGTCTGATACAGGAATCTAACCATTTCAGGAACAGGCAGGCAAAAGGGGAAGAGACCGTGTTTCATCCACTCACCTGAAAGGTAAGAACAAGGGAGAAAATAACTGCTTGTACATGTTCAACTTAGGGCTCAATGCCTTATTAACTGTAGATCTGACAGACAAAAAGGCTTAGGAAAGCAAACAAAGCCTTCTATTGAACTGAGACATTGGTATGTATGACAGAGAGGCAGAGACAGAGAGGGGGATGGATCAACTACAACGTGGAAGTTGTGTCAGAAAGTTGAACAACAACCTGGACTAAATCAGATTTACTTAAGTTGGTGTAAAAACATCTTCCCTGTGCAGAAACTACTCTACTGAATATTCTATGTTCTGATCATTTTCTTATATTTTACTCTTTGCTTTTTTAATTTGTTTTCTAACCTGTTGTGTGGATGATGAATGTCTAAGCTTGCAGCATGCTGCTGCTGTTTGAAATGGTAGGTTTCGTAACTTTGTAGGGTAAATAAGGTACAGCAACAGCTCCTCCGAGTGTTAGTGCCTGAGATTCTGTTTTAGTGCTTGAATGAATATTTTACTTAAGATTGTTCCATTTCTTGTGCATGTAGTAGTGGGTTTTATTATTTACATTTTTCTGCATAGCATATGCAGTTAGTGTGAATTATATGTTTGCTTTCAGTATGTAATTCTTGTCTTATCAGTTAACCTGCACACTGTAGAATGTTTTGTGCTATCCTGCCAAATAAATTTCATGCCTTGAATGCTGTGTTTCACAGAGTGTGGGTGTGAGTGACATCATCCTTGCTACCTCACATCTGTTATCACTCTAACCTTTCAGACTGAATATCGGCAGGTATAGTCTTCATCACATTGCTGTCAAGCAAGTTTTAGTTCTTTCAGGAAGGACATAGCTGGTAGGTTTAGGACTATGCATAGTAGATATGGGAAAATTAAAATGAAACTGTTTTGTTGTTGTGATCTCCAGCAAGAATTCAGATACAGGCATTGTGACATAGTTGCTTCCACTTCTTGCATTGAATCTTAATGGAGTTATAAGGTGTGAACAGCAGTTTCTCTTTTGATTAGCAAAACCTGACTCGTAAAACATTAAACTGAAGAATGACCAACAGTTAGGGAATAGTATAGTATTTACTAGGTCCTACAGGAGGGAAAACACGGCCCTTTAATGAAAGCTGGTGAACTGATGAACTCAAGTACAAGTGTTGTAAGCAAAGTTTGTACGTATTTATTTTTTTAAGAATGTAGCTTTAGTCATACTTGTTTCTTCCTAGCAGAATTTTAGTACAAGAACTCTCCATAGGGCTTGAAAAGAGCTTACAACTAGCTAGGCCCACGGACTGCTTTTTCTCTGTTTGATATCATCACAGCAGACCTGGGGGGTGGAGCAAGCCTGAGGTGAAAATGCTGTGACTGGGCATCTACCGGTATGCCTCCCCCCCCCCCCCCCGTCTTTCTCTCCTCTGTGTTGTGGTGTACCCTCGTCTATGAGAAACTCCTTTGATTTTGTTCAGTGTGTGCCTTTTCAGGTGAAATTAGAAGCTAGTGGTTTCAAGTACAAGCAATAATATTGAAAAGTTTTATTTTTCTTCAGATAATCTTGTTTGTAGGAGTAATTGCACCTGATGGAACATTGCCTCAGTGGACCTTACCAGTTAACTACTTAAAAAAACCTGAAAGAAAACAGCTGCCAGTTAAAAATCTGAGAAGAGTGGTGAGGCAAGCTTGTGTGCTAGGTTTGTTGCACCATAACTTCCAAGTTGAGAAAATCTTTGTGTTTAATCTAATTTGATTGTAGTGAGTGCAGTATAGGCCTGATTTAAGTAGGATCTATTTTAGAGATGGTCTCTCTACTCCTTGGGAAAGAATGGCAAAATCTCTAGGGTTACTGTTGTTAAAATCTTTTTAGTAGACTTTTTTTAGCTGTAGCCTACCTAGTGTTGCCTTTATGAACAGAACTGGAACTGTATTTATATACCTGAAGGAAAGCAGGATTGTTCTTCCAGTCCTGTCTAGTGTTGGCAGCTTGCAGAAGTTGCTTCAAAACCTTGGTTACCATTTCAAGAAGTACTAAAGTTTATTTATTATGCCAAAGCACAACTGTGATAATGTTTTATTGGCGTTTCTTTTGGTAGTCATTATATGAAAAGTTATAGGTGGGGGTGTTTGCAGTAGACACAAATGTATTCACATGCTTGAAATTGCTTACTGAATTAAACTGATTGGGGACCTGCTTTTAGACAATGAGTCCTTTTCAGTGCATGAGATTTTTTTATTTTATATTTATTTAAATTACAGTACTTTTGATTTCAGGTATCAGTGCCATGCCACCAGTGGTACAGGAAAATGATAAAGCCCTGTGATAATGGAGTGGAAACTATATGCTTGGAGTCGGTAGTAATTTTACTGCTTCCCTTCAGCCATCTTTACTGTTGTAGCTGCTTGGAGTTTTGTTGCATTTGCTGGTGTTCATACATAGTCTGTCCTGTTCAGCCACTGCTAAGCTAGTATTATTTACCAGAGCACTGGCATAGTTACTAAATTACAAATGTGTGTGTATTCTTGCATGCTGTGTTAAGCACATGATATATTGATTTAATATTAGCATGACTTCCTTCCTTTTAAGTAAGAGGTTTAGAACAGTTGTTACATGATATGCAATGCTCTTTTATAAGCAAGAATATACAAAGCCTGCAATGGTCAAATTATCTGTATATTTGCTTGCTTAAATGGAGAGACATCTTATCTACCCATCTGCATATTTTCTGTGCTTGCTTTTCATCTTGTTACATTACTTAGTTCTGAGGGCAGTTTATCCTCTACTCTTTCCATGAAAAATTACTTGCTGATGCCTGGTATGAACTTTGTAACCTTATCTAGTAGACGTTCCCTTCTTCTGCCTTGCATCTTAAGATGTATGCCATCACACTGTCTTCTTAGTGTCTTGTGTGCCAATATCACATTTCCACTTTCTCATCTCTTACTCTCAAGCGAGAATAGATTTAGCTCTCATAACTTCTCCTCATGCCATTTGTCTTCTATTAACTCTGTTATCCTGGCAGCATTTCTTTATATCCAAAGAGAGAAAAAGGTTCCGTCTTGAGTTAACTAGTTATCTACTACAAAATGAATCACAGAAACAGCAAAAGAAGCAGACTGGAACTCACTGTGCTTAAAAAATATTTAATCCAACCTTAAAACACCTTGTTTTATATGAATTTTTCTCTTTTTATATGGCAAGCACTTTCACATCTACAAACAGATGCTTCATCAGACCATTAAGTAACTGCTACACAGAACTGATTTAAACATGCAATATAACCTATCCGCATGTACGGTTCATATTCCTTTTATTCTTGAAAGTAAAGGATGGAACTTTCCCAACAGTTTGTCTTGTCCTGTCATGCACTGTCAAGATATTCCATTTCTTCCTCACAATATTACAAATCTGAGACATCTGATGTAAAAGTAATGCATAATCTAGAATACTTGTTCGTCACTTATCTTTACAGTAGCATATTTTTTCTACACGCCTTTCTATGAAGGTCACCAACTAACAACCACACCATCTATCCTTTTAACCAGTTTAATATCTAAAAAAAGTGACTTCATCCTTTGAAAACTCCTTAGTGAAATTAAGAAAACTAATAGTGGAATGTAAATAATCCAAAAAACTCACTCGTACAGCCTATCAGAGGTACCTGTCCGTAGAAGAGATATATCGTCCAGGAATCACTTATAGTACTTGATATGCTGACTATAGTCAGGAGTATTGAGGGCGACAGTTGACTTCTAATACGCCTTCACTTTGTTCACATAAGAGTTGGCACAGGACATGCCCATAGCCACTCCAGAACCTAGTAAATAATACATTTCTTTAAACATGAAAACATTTGTTCTCTAGTATTAATTCCATAAACAGTACAATAGGAGAGTACGAGGCGAATACACACTGTTTGTTTGTATTAAGATACAACCTGACAAAATCCAAGCCTGTGTCGTCAAGAATAGTTAGTTGTAAAAAGTGAACATACATCTAATGTTACAAAGAAATAATCATCAAACTGACCAGCACCATCTACATAAGCAAGTATAGACTCCAAGAAATCCTTTTTGCCATTCAAGGCAGTACTAGAGGCAGATAATACTGGTTTCAGCTGCGATTCAACAGTGGTAGAAAGTGTCTCAGTGAGCCCCCCCCCTCCCCGAGACTATCTGTCTCAGTGGTGGGTCATGCAAATGCACATGTATTTTGGGTAATCCTTGAATGACTGGAGTCATAGGATGTTCAACACACAAGTACTCGTACAACTCTGATGTAATAACCCTATACATAAGACTGTCATCTAAATCTGCTTTCACTCTGTCAGTAATACAGTCTGTGTCCTTCTTTAGTATGCTACGATGTGTGGATCCATCCCGAAGCATCTCTTGCATATTGCTTTCATACTGTTGCCAGTTAATGACCACTGTTGGTTGTTCCTCCTTTATCAGCCGGATGTATAACAATATGTGGATGGTGCTGTGATTCTGTCAGGGCCATTTGCTCGCTCGTGTTTTGTTTAGGTCACCATTGGATTAAACGTCTGAGAAAGTACTCTAAAATGCATCCCGTAACATCTATAATCCTGTGATTTATTGGGCCCTGGCTTATTTGAGTTATTTCCTAAATGGTTATTACTGTGCTGTCTTGGTCAGGAAAGTTGTTTTGTTTTTTAAAGGATGCAAGAAAACTAAAGCTAAACAACAGCACTATTTCTTTCCTCAGTCATGGTTTCTGTTCAAGACCTCGCTGGATGAAAAGTTTGTGTGGGGAAAAAAAAAAAAATACACAGCATACATGAAGTTATGGCTTCTTGAAGAAGCTGAAGAGTAAGGCAAAAGTAATGTGCTTAGTAGAGAGAGCCCAAGATGGGGGGGAAGCAGGGGAAGACTGGCATGTGTGTGTGTGTGTGTGTGTGTGGGGGGGGGGGAGTGGCTGAAACAGTAGGTCTAGGGCACCATTTCATCCAAGTCCTGACATGTACACAGAGTTGCTGCACAGTGTCATTGTCGCAACTAAATGCCAGTAACTGTAAATGTCCCTCTGTGAGATGGGCCAACGTAGTGTGGTTCATAGGCCTGTTGTAAGAGTTTTGTAGCAACTGGTGGTGTGTGTACTACTAAAAGTTTGCAGCACAAATTGAAAGGTTGCTTAGAAAGGGTAGCAGTGACAGGGTGATACTTAGATTGGAAGTGCCTTGGGGCACTCAACTTCACATCTGCTGGGGGGTCCCCAAAATGCTAATACTGGCCCTGAAGCAGTCGCCCAAAAGAAAATAGCATCCTTTAATTTGGAGAGGCAGTTTGTGATGGCAAATAAACTGTTCCTCATCATCTTGGATGAGAAATAACCCCAGCAATGCTCTTTAGTGAAATTATACTGTGGTGCTCATGCTGAGCAGTGCTGCAGTGGTAATGGGGGGCGGTGTTTATATCCTTGTAGACAGGCTGATGGAAAGTGTGATCAACAGCCAGTAAAAAGGTGGGTAACTTGGCAGTACACCAGCTGTGTGCCACACTCTCTTGTTACAGTAGTCAACCTGTGTCATTAAGTAGAATAACTGTGTAATTGCGTTGTTTTTGTGCGTGTCTCCAAAGCCATTTTAGCTAATACAGTTGGCAGTGTAATTATGCATTCTGTAGTTAACTACCGCTGCATATCACTGCCTCTGAAGCACTTGATACAGACTGGATGAGCCGCTCTTTGTAAATGTTGCCATGTATTGAACAAGTGTCATAAGCTGTGTTGTATTGTCTGATTCGTGTAAGTGCAATGAGCATGTAAGGCTATCTAGCTTTGAGGATCTGAACTAAAACAGGAATCTTGTTTACTCAGCACATAGTTGTTAGAGGCATTGTATTTGCCTGCTATTGTCTTTGAAATAACTTGGTCTGTATACCATGTGTCCAGTTTGAAAGCATGCAGACAGGGTAGGTGAAACTATAGTGTGGATAACAACAGTTTTCAGGCTGATTCTATTACTGTTGCATGAAACATTTAAAGTTTAGACTACACAAAATTCTTTTGAGGCAGCGACATGGGATTTGTGAGAAATTCTGCCCCTTGAATTTGCTATGTTAACTGACTTCTATTTTGTACCACTACTCAATTATTTGCGTTACTGTGACGTAAGATCGTAAAGGTTGCCTTTGTTTGTTTGACCTCATATTTGTCAACAGGTATTATGAAATGGACTCGACAAATCTGAGTCTCTTGATTTATTTTATTAAAATAAATACACTTCTGTACTGACATGCATTATGTCTTTGTATTTCATAACTGTTTAAGTGAAAAATCTGTCCAAGTGAAATGTACTGTAAAAAAGGGACAGAAGTACCCATTTGTGTTGTGTGCATCAGGCTGTTCCAGCAACGCTTTTGTGAACCATCATTAACTCGAGATTGGACAAATGCTTGCACAGCTTGTTAAATATAGGCAAATGTGTGGCAAGTTAATCAGTCTTGCTTAAGTGGGTCTCATTTTAAACAGTTGAGTTGGAGGTTCGTATACTGGTTAAGGTCTTCAGCTCATACACAAGGTACAGAGTTTGATTTGAAAGAGAAATTGGCTAGGCTTAAAAAGGCAGCTAGCTTAGTACTAATCTATGAATGATTTTATGAAGGTGCCTAGTTCATAAATGGCATTATTCTAAATACCAGAAGAGAGATGCCGCCCTAGAAATTTGTTGAAATGTATTACAAAAAAAAAAACTGAAATTTTTTTCTCTTTCTCTCTCTCTGTGTAAAGAATACTGTATTTGGTTTGCTTGTCCTCCAGAGTATAAATGTACTTCACAGGGTCAGTCCAGATCAGTATAGCATACGGCATTTGCAAGTGAAAGTGCAGCTAGTTTATTCAATGCAGCTCAGACTGACTATCTGAGAAGCTGTTTCTAATATTTATTTCTTGGCTTTATTGACTGCGTATTTTCTTTGACTAGCCTATTGGTGGCATTTTGTTGTGCTACTTGTCACTGTTATGTTTGGCAGATTTAAGTAACATTTTACAAAGATTTTGAAGTTCTTTTACAAGGAAGAAAAACCTTGCTGACATGTTGAGCAAATGAAGTGATCACAGATTTATTTGTTTACCAAGTTGATAATGAGTGAGATCCATGATAACCAGCATCTCTTTCTCAGGGAGCGATGCAGCAACGTAATTTAGTCAAGTAGCCATTGCCATATGGGTATATAGGCAGGCGTATAACTTGTAGACCATGGTGTACACTTATTTACTTTGTTCAGTAAAGTTTGCTACACTTTTTTGTTTTTCTTTTTAATTTATTACATTAGCCAGTCATAAAGTCTAATTTTAAAAAGTGTATTTTTTTTTATGCTTTCTTAGGCCTGTCATTTCGGGATTTTTTTTTTAACGTAATGACAAAGTATATTCTATCTGAAATGTATTGTGTGTGTGTGTGGGGGGGGGGGTACATTGTTGCAAAAACTGTGGCTATGCCCCTGAAGGGTCTATGACAACACATCAAATAGGTAAAATATCAAACGGCTGTAACACCAAAAATGCCGTTCATAGATATCTGTTTTTAGAGATCACGGTACAGTGAAAACCGGAGAATTTGCCCTTTCCTCACTGTAGTGCGATCTCAGAGTTGGTATATGTATTTAGCGGGGGGGTGTGGGGGGCACAGCCCCTGCCCCCACTCCCCAAAACGATTTTCTGTGAACGGCATTTTTGGTGTTACAGCTATTCAATATTTTACCTATTCGATCTGTTGTCATAGACCCTCCCCCCGCCGAATAAGAGTAGACAAAGTTGTAAACATCAAGTGTCCAGTTCCAACAATTTCCCGCCATGGCCTTTCACTATTTTGCTTGCTTTTCCTAAACCAGTTTTGCCACGATTGCAATACTACCCTGCCAAAAAGATTAGTTGTGGGATCTGAGTTTCACTTTTTGCCAGTTTAATTTCTGATTACACCTTATTGTTTCACTTTCCAAATATCAAGTGGAAATATTTGCAAAAATGGCAGAGCAGATGGTTTAAGGATAAGTCTGTATTTTCTCACTGTACACATAATGGATCCTTAAGACTTTTTTGGTTTGTTCCTATGTTCATAAATGTTTGTATTTGTATAGTGCTTACCTAAGTTTACTGTAGCAGTTTTCAAAGTTACATTCTAGCTGCCTTTAAAAGCACCTAACTTGGGCTAGCTTTTCCGTGGTTGCAGTGCAGATTTGGCAGCAAGCCGTTTTGATGCATGGGAGGGGCCCTATGTGAATGCATTTGTGTGTGGGGAGCAATAATGTTTTTGTGGCATTTGTGTTTCGTGCATGTGTAGTTGTACAACTATATATGTGGGCAAGTATGTAATTTTATATTTTTATCAGTAGAGACTGCTTCGCTGCCCAACTTTTTGGAATACAGCCTTATTTGTCAAGTGTGAATTGGTACCCTTAGGTGATGACAATTCTGTTCACATCACTTACGTAGGAGAACAGGTGGTGTTACAAGATCACATTTCTGCTGGGAGCCATGTATGCTCCCATCCATAGCAACAGCATGCTGCGACTGCGGATAGTACAGTATAGCTGCTGCGCGGGGCATACAGTGGATGTTAAACGTGCAGTACAGATGAACTGCATTAGGTATTCATGACAGTCTGGCACAGAACTGATCACTTTCCACATCACAGAATACACACTTACACAGAGGAGAGGAGGGGATGTAGCCCCTGTATGTATAGACTTGCATATCACTGTGCACAGACATCCCACCAAGTATGGGTTCATTACAGAAACAAAGCTTCATATAGCTGAAACATGTCCGTAGTGGAGGCATGTAATGTGTATGGAGTGAAAATGCTCTGTAATGGGTTGGGTGCGTCAGGTGTACCCATAATATTCACGCACATCTATATTTTCTTCTCCATTGGTGTAGGGACGTAGCTTCCCATAATTTGACACCCTGCTGAACACTTTGGGGGTGATGTACTGCACCTTATGGCATATGGTCCATGGGATGCTGTACCAGTTTGTACATTTGCCCAGTGATAGATCAGTGAAAAGTTCAAGTTTTCTGGAATGTAGCATTGTGATATTAGCTGGTGTTTTCTGGAATGTAGCATTGTGATATTAGCTGGTGTATCTCTTCATCTGTATACATTGCACAGCAAACCCTTTCTTCACATGTTGATGCCTGCATACTTATTACAGGATTGGGCAGTACCTTTCCCCAACCATAAATGATCTTAGAATGGTGTCTTAGGAGTGGTGGCTAGCCTTCTTGACATTTTAAAGCAAAATAAATGAATAAACTTGCAATGTTATTTGTTTTTATGCTGATAAAACTATAGTATTCAATACTTTAGAATCCTCTCTCTGCCAAGAAGTAGTGCATTACAAAGGAATTAGTTTGCAAGATGCATTATTGGTGTTGATTCATTCTGGACTACTTTTGTGCCAAATCCAGGAGGCTGACAGAACTGTTTACAGTTTAAAGTGTGGGCTGGACCTACTCATTTGTATATAACCCCTCACTTCCTCAATCTCTATATCCATAATGGAGTACCTAAGGTATAAAAAGCTATGCTCATTCTCTGAGACTATCATTAATAAGGAGTTTTCTAAATGTAATTGCATATACTCGTATGTCTTTGTTTCCTCTTTTATATTAATTATCAAAAGAAATGTTATGTAGTCTGTCTAATATGAATGTAACTTACTGTCA
This sequence comes from Protopterus annectens, assembly GCF_019279795.1. Taxonomy (NCBI): domain Eukaryota; kingdom Metazoa; phylum Chordata; order Ceratodontiformes; family Protopteridae; genus Protopterus; species Protopterus annectens. The sequence continues at coordinate 1,402,627,944 of NC_056732.1, read as the reverse complement.
ATGTGGAGCTTTTCTCCCCGGGCCTCCGCTGAAAATGGACATGCATCCAGTCGGACTATCCCGGTCAACAAATGTAAAATAAATAAAAATAAAATATATTGATCAAATGGTAATGCAGCATGACACCAATGTTGCCAATGTTAATAAGCAGGCTGGTTTAAATATTTCAATTTTAAATGGTGTAAAAGTTTGATATGTCATGACTGTTGTAGAGACTGAGCATTAACACAAAAATGACATTTTTGATGTGAATGTTTTGTTTTTGTGGCCTAGTCTGTTTTGTAGTCCTTTAATAATTTTCATTGGAGTTTTCCTGTGTCAGATTGAAGATGCATTTAGTGACCCAGTGTTGTGTGTGTGTGTGTGTGTGTGTGTGTGTGTGTGTGTGTGTGTGTGTGTGTGTGTGTGTGTTTTTCTTCAAATATTTTTTATTTTCTTGTGTGGATGTTACAAGATCCAGTCATTATATCGGATCGTTGGGTTTTGGGTACATCATGTATCGAGAGAATTTTCAGTGTTGCAACAAAAAATACACCAACATCCAATTTACGCTATGTACAATATAGTGTTACAGACAGTCAATTTCTAGTTAACATACTGTTTCAATACAGACCTATATAGAACAGAGGTGACATGAAGCTCATGTGCAAGTGCTTTTGTGCCCTTTTTCATTTAACAATTTTTCAATCCACAGTCAGCTAATCTTTCAAAATATGATCCAGGAGAGGACTCCAATATTTTAGGAAATAGGAATGCTTAGTTTGGTTATTCGCTATATACTTGTGTGCTGATTATATACTTTATTGCCATACTTCTGAAGCCCTCCCATGTTAGTTTGTACGTTACCCAGAATTGGTTAGATGAAACCAATCTCACTAGAGAGAAGAGAGTATTTAGAATGTGTAGGTTAAACTTGGGTACTTTTTGAGAGGTAGTGACCCATTGTTTCTGATTTCATGTGCGCACTGTTATCTGTAAACTCTTGCATGCTTTTGTTTGCCAGCTGTAGACATCACTGAGGTTGCACTGTTTGCCAAGTACCATTTGATGGCATGTGCTGTGTCTTGCCCCTCTTGATTTATGGCCGCAGAAAGAACAGAAGCCATATAAATGAAAATGAGCAACCCTAAGGTTAAATACAGACTTGTTTGTTGTGGCTGAACTCAAACCTATTTTTCCTGTGTTTTTGCTTCCCTGCTTTGAATTGCTGCTCTGCAGTGCTGCACAGATAGCTTTGATGAATTAATGGACTCTAAGGGCACTTGGAACCTTTTGAGGTCCAGCTGCTGCCAAAGCATGTTACTTAACCAGTGCTTGACAATGACATTGTATTCAGGATTGTTCTGTGTCTTATTAACTCTTCAAAACTACTGTATTTGTGCTTTTGAACTTCTTTTACAATGAAATAATTGCAAATCTGTTGTGGTTATTAATATTGCAACATAAAAGTGCTATTTAAATGATGCAAGTCCTGACGTAAAGGCTTAAAAGCCAAACTGCAAAATGAAATGTGAGAAAAAGAAGGGTCAGTCTTCTGCATTGTGAAATGAATAATGCATACAGGCAAACATATGGCATGCATGGATGTGTATATAAAAAAAAAAAAAAAAAAAAAACCCACATACACGAAAGTGGAGAGAGCCCAAATCCGGGAATTCATATACAAAACTGAGTAGGTTTGCTCTGCTTCTTGGAAAACTTCTGCTGATTTGTACTCCTGTATCATAGTGGCAGTCTTGCATCAGAGTGCAGTTTAATCATGTTTGTTTGTATGTCATTTCCCTTGTATGATCTAACACATCATTCTCTCGGAGCAAATCTTCAGATTTGCTGCATGTTGAGAACATGTTTAATATGAAGGCTTCAGAAATAATTTGCCAACCAAAGAGTGTGACCTTTTTGAATTTTTTTTTTTTTTTGTTGTCCCTCTAAGGATGACGGTCATTATGTTCATAAAACTTATCTTCTTGCACAGCATATAATCTTAGTGTCTTGCATTATCATATCAGACAGACCCTATTGTTTGTTCACAGGTTTGCTCCAATTCAAATAAGCCACATACCTAAAATGTATTCTCAAGTTACTAAGTGCACTGAAGCCTGTTTTTTTTTCTTTGAGCATAAGACAAGTGTGTTACTGTTCATGAATATAGAATCCAAGGGACTTGAACATGCGAGTTGAAGTATGTAACTTCAAGGTTAAGATAGCAGCAGCCTAACAGATAAGTGGATGATAACTATTCTGGTAATAAACGGGTCTCCTAGCATTTAAGGGGTTACCATTTTTGGAATATAAAAGTACTCCCGTACAGAATTTTCTACACTGTTAATTTACTAATGGGGAAGAAGGTCAAAAATCAAATTACTCAGTTGTACCACCCCAGTTATGTCACATTAAGACTAGGTAAAAACAACATTAGAAAAAAATGAATAAAGACAAAAATAGTGATTATCTTTGTGTTTCACTGTTGCAGGCATTACATTTGGGTTATCTGCATGCAGGTAGCCCTCAGTTGGCCTGATTACAAAGTCTTGGGTCTTGTCAGTTGCTGTCCCTTCTTCCATGACGTCAGGTCGGCAGGGGTATAAAACATGCAGCTGACGCCATTACATCAGTCTTTCTTGTCATGCGGGTCATGCGGTGCCCAAAGCAGAAGCAGTTCGCAAGTGCCGGTCGGCAGACTCCTGAAATTTTCGTTTTCGAGTTTCAGAACCAAAGTCTTCAACTAAAGCTAAGTACCCCGTTGGGGGAACTTTTTCTTGCTCCTTACCGATGTCAGCAAAAGTTAATAATTGCATTACTTGTGGAAAGCAAATAAAGATTTTCATTTGTACTGTATTCCTTTCCTAGGCCCTGACAATGACGTACCTTGCTGTTGGTTTTGTGCTTTTATTTGATCAGCACACTGTCTGTCGGTATATTTTCACCTCTAAATATTTCGGTTCTCAGTTTAATTATCCGGAAATGTTGTCGGTTAGCCATCCGACTACTGGGATTCAGAAAAAACGCAAAGATAAAGACAGAGGCCAAGGTCCAAAATTACCGACGACGCTTCTCCTAAGCCAGTCGCCAGTTTGCTGGTACTCAGTGAGGCTTCTTCGCAGCCCCTGATACCCGCTACTTCTGATTCGCAGGCCTCTACTGAGATGCATTCGGAGTCCGGTATGCCGCAAGATGCTTCAACTATGGAACCTGTGGATGTCTACCTTGGATGGGTCCGGAGCCGCTGTGCAGGCACTGGCTTCTCAGGGTGGACTTGCATATTAAACTGACGCCTCCTTCTCCACATAGGCCTAAATCTTGAACCATGCCTATAAAACCTGACTGATACTACAGGGTCCCTGAGTCACATAAGTTCCTTTTTAAAAATCCTATTGCGGATCCAGAGACTATTTCATAGGGGCCCAAGGGCATAAAGACTTCTACTGCTAAAAGTCCTACCCCTTCTGATAGAGACTCCAGGGTGCCGGATAGATTGGATAAGAAGGTTTACACTTCTGTACCCTTGGCCATTAGGGCTTTAAACTCCCAGTTTCATATGTTAAGTATCGGCAACATGTTATTGGATTGCTTAAACAGAAAATGATGCTAATTCCTGACTGTGTGGAAAATTGAAGAATTACAGTATTTAATGCATTTTGCTGAGCATGCTTTGCAATGTGGTTTTGATTCATTAGAGGCCTCTTGCAGACCTGGGTCTGTGCTCAGAAGGCATGCTTGGCTTAAGGAGCAATGTTTGCCTGATCATGTTGTATCTTTCGGCTTTTCCCGGTTAGGGGTCGCCACAGTATGATTGGCAGTAGATTTTTACGCACAGAGTTGCCAGCCCTGACGCACAGCCTTCAACGAAAGTACGCCCATTCATGCATGTCTCCACACAGAAGATGCTTTAGCTGAGAATCAAACAGGACAATGTCTTACTGTGAGGTGACAACGCTACCACAGCACCACCACTGCAGCATGTTAAAGCTAAATTATTGGATGCTCCCTTAAATCAGGATCGCCTGTTTGGCAACAAGGCTGAGGAAATTCTTAAAAAAGATGGAAGATAAAGCTAAATCTATGCAAACTGTTAAAGATTTCTTACAAGTTCATCCTCTTAGATTTAGTAGGCACTGGCCCAAGAATTGGTCCTTTCCAGCCAAACCCAGACACAGCAAAAACCCCAGGTTTCAGTCCCAGGGGACACACAGGACTAAGCAGTGGGGGGGCCTCCACTTCCAAATCTGGGAGTAATAAGACTCCCCCCTATGGTAAACTGTTTCAATGACTTCCTTTTTAAAATTTCCAAGCACTTACCAACTGATGCCCCTTTGGGGGGAAAGATTGCTCTTCATGCAAAGAACTGGGAACTCATTACCCAGGACAAATGGGTTTTAAATAGTGTCCCACGGATACAGATTTCACTTCCACACGTTGCCAACACCAAGTGGGTGGCTGAACCTACCCCCAAATCAGTGGGCAGAGGCCCAAAAACAAGTACTTTCTCTCTTAAGCATGGGGGCTATTCAACTGGTACCAGAAGAGGAAAAGGGACAAGGTTTCTACTCAAGACTTTTCCTGGTACCCAGAAAAGACAATTCATGGCGTCCTATCCTGGACCTGTCTACTCTAAACACCTTTTTGGAGATTCCAAAATTCAAGATGCTGACTCTTCACCATTTACTTCCTATGCTAGGCAAAGATGCCTGGTTGGTAACACTAGATTTAAAAGAAAGCATACCTGCACATCCCAATCGAGGAATCTTGCAGAAGATACCTATGCTTCGAAGCAGGCTATGCGCACTATCGGTTCTCTGCACTGCCCTTTGTGAATACCTTGGGTGCAGTAGATAAGCCAAAGTGCCTAGCTCCAGTTATTGCATTTTGCAGGCAAAGAAATATTCAAATATACCCATACCTGGACGATTGTCTAATTCAGGCAGAAAGCCAGGACATGCATTTGAATCCATCTAGCCTTTGTACGAAGAGTTCTAACTTATATGGGGTACACCATAAATGAAAAGAAATCACACCTGGTACCCTGTCAAATTATTCCTGGGAGCAAGCTTGAATACAACTTCCCAGATGGCTTACCTCATGCCAGAGATACAAATTTCTTTGACAACCTAGTTCAAACAAGTGGCCACAAAAACCCTGCTATCTGCAAGACAAATACTGCAAGCCTTGGGGTTCATGGCTTCCTGCATTCTTCTAATTCCATATGCAAAACTGCATATGAAGAAACTACAGTGGTATCTAAAAAGCCTATCAGGATCTAGAAGCAATTATTCCTATCATAACTTGCCTACGCCTAGAGTTCCTCTGGTGGGCAGAGGCCTGCCACCAAAACAAGGGACTACCTTTCACACCACCCCCTGCCACCCAAACCCTAGCAACAGATGCATCAGACTATGCATGGGGGGCTCACCTGGCAGGGAAGTGCATTCAGGGCAAGTGGAACCCAAGTCAAATGCACCTGCATATCAATCAAAAAGTAATGTAAGCTGTACAGAATGCTCCAACAGCCTTCAAGGACCACATTCTTCCAGGACAACTAATGGTAAAGACGGACAATACCACTGCTATGTGGTACATAAGCAGGGGGGTACACATTCTTGCCCCCTCTGCAGACTAGCCATGGCATTGTGGAACACAGCCTTGAGCTACCAAGTGCACCTACAAGCTCAATTCCTGTCAGGAAAATTAAATGCACTGGCAGATGGACTAAGAAGAATCCTCATGGACCCACACGAGTGGAAACTGGAACCAAGGATTTTCAATATGTTGACAAGCAAATGGGGGAGTCCAGGTATAGACCTGTTTGCCCCTCCCCAGAACTACCAGTTGGACAGATTTTGCACAAGGACTCCCCACAAACGAGCCTGGAAAGTGGATGCTCTGTCATTCAGCTGGAAAAACCTGTCAGTCTATGCCCCCCCCCCCACCTCTGCGCTCCAAAATAGTACTAAAAATCAAACCGGACAAATCAAGGATGATTTTGATTGCTCCAGACTGGCCACGCCAATACTGGTACCCCCTCCTGTGCAGTGTCATGGTTATCTCCATGGCACCTGCCTGAGACTCCTTCCCTGTTGTCTTTAGAAGGAGAACCAGATTCTGCACCCTCGGCTTCGAACACTGAACCTTGCAGCCTAGCTAATTACAAAATCTCTCCTTTACCTTCCCTCAGTAAACCTGTGATGGATATCATTTTAGAGGCAAGGAGGCCTAGTACTAGAAAGTCTTATGCTGAAAAATTGAAAAGATTCTGTGCCTGGAACCAGTCTCAAGGGATGAGCACAGCAGTGCCCAATTTACCTCAGATTTTACAATACTTAACTGAGATGCTTCACAAGGGCCTGTCTTTTTCCTCCATTAAAATCCACGCCTTGGCCATTACATCTCATTATAACACAGAACCCTCCCCTCTTCTCTCATCCACTGCTCAAGCAGTTCCTCAGAAGGGCCAAAAATTTGACACCACCCAGGAGAGCTCCAACCCCAGCCTGGGACCTTGACATTTTGGAGAAACTCACTCTAACTCCTTTCGAGCCAGATGCTACTGCAGACTTAAAATTTCTTGCTTGGTAAACAGTTTTCCTTTTAGCAATCACTTCAGCTAGTAGGGTATCCGAATTACAGGCCCTTATGGTAGTGGAGCCGTTCATCGTCTTTCATGCGAACAGGGTGTCCCTCAGAACCAATCCATCCTTCATGCCCAAGGTGGCATCCAGTGTGGCTCTTGAATCAGTCCATTCATTTGCCAACCTTCTTTCCCAATCCACAGAACAAAGGGGAACGGATACTGCATTCCTTAGATGTGCACAGACAACTCAGATTCTACTTAGACAGGACTAAACCTCAAAGGAAATCTGAATTACTGCTGTTGGCATTTGCTGCAGGGGCAGAGGAGAAGGCTATTTCAAAGCAAACCATTTCTAAATGGATAGGCCATTGCATTCATTTCTGCTGTAAGCACCATGGAAAAACTATCCTCCAGGCGATCGGACCTCACTCCACCAGAGACACCCTAGAAGCTGCTACCTGGAGTTCTGTACATACTTTCACCAAGCATTATCATTTGCCAATTTTCTCTAAATCCAGAGCTGGCTTTGCCATTGCAATCTTGCTGGGCCTTATAGCTGATCCTAATGCTATCTAAATTTCTCCTCCCAACCATAGTTTTGTGAATCTACCCAAATGTAATGAGTGCAACAGTGAAACACGAAGAATATAGTACAGTTGTGTGCACTTACCATAAATGTAGATGTTGGAGTGTATTCACTGTTGCAGTCCTGGTTACCTTCCCTCCAGCCCCCTAACTTATTTTGGCTATATCTCTACTTTCCTTTACAATGCTTAAAAGCCTTTTTGGTGTATTTGCTTTTTTGTTGGAGGTACATCATTCTACTCTTTGTATTTAATTGCTCCCCTTTAGGGGGGCACCTGACATCTGGGGCAAGAAAAACTGATGTAATGGCATCAGCTGCATGTTTTATACCCCTGACGTCATGGAAGAAGGGACAGCAACTGACACAAGACCCAAAACTTTGTTAATCAGGCCAACCTGAGGGCTACCTGCAAGCAGATAACCCAAATGTAATGACTGCAACAGTGAATACACTCTAACATCTACATTTATGGTAAGTATACACAACTGTACTTTCACAGATAAGTACTAGGTTAACTGGCTAGGCTTAAAGTCTTGCCAAACCTCAGCTGCCTATAACTATAACTATAACAAACACAGCAGAAGACTATCAGAACTGAAATAAGAAATCGGAAATCCATTATCCTGTCCAAGTCTGATGGCACGGAGGCAAGGCATCCTTCAGTGCCTCTGGCAGTCAGACCTCAGGAATGACCATGAGGGATAGGATGAAGTGGCTAATGGATGATTTATCCCTGGCAGAGGGTGAGGAAGAGTTTGCAGCTTGTGTGACTCCTACTGGAGGTGAAGAGTTGTACAAGTCGACAGTCTGCTGTGTGACCCAATGCCCTCCACCTATAAGGTGGATGCATGCAGCAAGCATATTTGTTAATATTGCATATTACTTCGGGAGGTAAGGTTAATGAATGACATCATATTATACTGGCTTCTGCTACTCACCATTGGGTCCTTCATCCCTGGTTCTCATGATTATACCACAGGTCTGATTCCCAGAATTGTTGGGAGTAGCTTGCCAGGCCAAGAGATGCAGGATATGAGGGGATTAGCCAGAGGGCCAGCAGTGTGTTGCATGGGGAATTGGTGGAGGGGGGATTTAGGATTAGCAGCCGAAGCTATAGTAATTGGACAAGAAACTTAAGACAAGAATATCTATCTGGTTCAGGAGGTTGGATATTAAATAAGAAAGCAAACTGGTACAAAGATTCTATAGAGCCATGTGAGAAACTTTTACATGTAGAATGTAATTGTGTTGTATTTTCACTAGTATTCCATCAAATAAAACTGCCATAACATGAGGCTAAAAAGTCCAGAGGTTAGCTGTGTTTAAATGTCCTAGATTTGTAAGACCTCTGAAAAAAATCGCCAGATATGTGGACAGTTCTGAGAAATGAGAAACTGCATTTAATACAAATGCAAAGGGATATGATCAGCATTATAAAATCCAATTACATGCTTTGTCTAAGAATAATTAAAAAAAAAAAAAAAAAAAAAAAAATCACTGCATAATATTGCACGGTGTAATGCATTTTTCTATGTTGAAAAAAGAGAGCTTATATATTGGGGTATAAAATTATTGTAGACCTCTCTGGCAATGCATGCCATGTGGTTATACCTCCCAAGAAGTCGGTCACAGTAGTGTAATCTTGTTTTGAGTTCTAGTCTTGTTCAAAAATGCTCTAGTGTAGTTTAGCCAAGAAACATCTTACTTTGGTGGTTGTATGAATGTGTCGCCTCCATACAAGTCCGTGGTGTTTTACACCTCCCCAAACAAGGATACACACATTATTAGCTGGTGGTGCTGCGGTAGTGTTGTCGCCTCACAGAATTATGTTGTCTTGTTGGATTCTCAGCTAGAGTGTCTTCTGTGTGTTGACATGTGTGAATGGGCGTACCTTCGTTTAAGGTTGTGCGTCAGAGCTGGCAACTGGGCACGTAAAAATCTACTGCCAATCATTAGCGGACCGGAGTTCCGCTGTGGTGACCCCTAACCGGGAAAAGCCGAAAGACACAACAACAAGTCAGTAAGATGCTTCTGATTGATTCCTTTTGGATTTGTAGCTGGGTACTGTGTATAGTCTTGCTTTATTGTGTAAAGCTAATTGGAGTGTGGTTCATTTCTTTAGTATGTATTTGACAAACTAGCACTTAGTTTTATATTGCTCTTTCGTAATTGTATGTATGACTCTACTTTTTTTTTTTTATAGTAAGCCTAGTGTTTGAGCATATGTAGACTCTTCATTTATGCTCCACTGATGAATCCCCACTTCCAAAAAAAAAAAGGGTGAAACACATATTAGTGAGTCTGTCTTATTGGCCTTAGTCCAGTAAAGACTTGTGTGTCGCTGTATTGTGAGAACCCAGTGTGCAGGAACAATTTTATATTTCCTTAAGAGGTAATTTGAGCTGACTTATATGGGAAGAGGTTGGTGGAAAATTTTAAATTCCTGTATTTACCAGTGAGGGAAATAATGTGTTGGAGTGAGCTTTATAGAAACTTTAAATATTGCAATTTATCCTATTAATTTACCAAAGAAGAAGACGGGAATATAACTAGCAGTGTTTTCAGAGTTCTCTTCTAATTTCTGGATCTGGGTTTAATTTGGCCTTGTAAAGAATTGGATCCCTTACAAAAGACACATTCTGAGAGCCAACCCTGGTGAAGTTTCATTCCTTCCCTTACTTGATCTGTGGATGTCACCAGTTACTTCCAAAGGGCTAGAGAAAATCTCGGTGCCCTTCAAAATGGTCTCTGAAAGAATAATCCTGTATTTCTTTTGGGTTCTAAAAAGTTCTATTATTCTTATTCTGTAACACTTCATTAGCACTAATGACCACCCCTACATTTGAGGGTATCCTACAAAGGTAACAGAAGCCTTAATGTTCAAAGAAACCCATGATATAAAACAGAGTTCAGGTCCAGAAAATGTTCTGCATGCAAAAAATACATAATCTGCACCCAAACTACATCTACCTACAAATCGATAAAACAGGAAGATCTCAAGTACATTTTGCTTTAATTATCTGTGCTAAATGGCAATAAGCTGTAAATGAAATACAGTAATTAAACCAGTTTGTGCTTTTTTTAAACCTGAACTAGGAATGTTTTTTTTTTTACATAATTTTTTGCAGAGTAGTATTTCTAAAAGTTGTGGTAGGCTGGGATTTCTAAGTAAAAATGTGTACATATGAGCTGTTTTACAAAGTGACATTTTTGAAGTAATTTAGGGGCATAGAGTGCTTTTTTTCATATCTCATTGACCTCGTGTTTGTGCTGTCAAAAATTGCTTTCTTGAACTGATGATTTTGCAAGTCAAGCTGGTAGGTAATTTGGAATCTGAAGCTACTAGGTGTACTGTTTATTTACCTACACGACATCAGCCTGACTTGATAAGGTACTGTGCAGGCTCAGGTAATTTGAAATGAAAAATTGAATTGCTTGAAAAGCAAAACTGCTTGTAAACCTCGTGCTTCCTCTTAAATGGGATTTCGGTTTGGATGACTGTTTGTTTTTTTTTTTTTTTTTTTTTTTTTTTTTTTTTTTTCCTCTCTCTATCCTTTCAGATTCCCTTTTAAGGCCTGGGCCAATTCTATATATGCATTCAAGTCTATTTATTGGAAGTATGCTTCTTTTTGCTTCATTTGGCAGTAGCTTATGCTGTGGTATTAAAGAGAAAAAGCATGTCATTTTAAATTCAGATGATGACCATTTTGAAGCATAAAATAGGAGATTCGCAAATGATTTGGAACAACTTTTCAGTCTGGTAACAAGGTGGTTACATCTATGAGACTATAATGCAGCAGTAATCTAGGCGTGGAGATTAATTTATATTTTAGATGGCTTGTATATGTTGGCATAAAAATATGATGCATGGCTTTAGTACGGTGTTAAAACAATGAGGGTATTCAAATGCTAGTAACTTTATGAATAAAATAATGAGCTTTGTGTGGGGGACTCAAACTGCTAGAAATCCCTGCTGTAATGAAAACGTCCACCCCACCTGAGTTTCTGCAGCATTGCTCATTTATTTTAACATTCCTTGTCTTTTTTTTAAATCATTGACTTCATCTGGCTGCCAGTTAGTAATATGCAGGTAATGACCAGCTTTTCATTGCATTTGGAAGATTACTTTGTGGAAGCTAGGACTAAAAATTAAAACATCTGCTGCTATGCTTCTGGTTTATACCTTGCTCCCATTCACTCAGCTGCATTTCAGTAATGTGCCTGGGTGGGGTTAATCTCTGAAAACATCATGTGTATGTGAAATACCACTTCTTGTGTGTGTGGTCTTGCTTTCACTACTGTCTGGATTTCATTCTTCTTTAAGCCACAGCTGTGACAGCATTTCAATTCTGGTTATGTGTCTTTTTGTGTTTTGTTTGCATTTCTGAAGTGATGCTGCAAAGGATCTTGTGGGTGGTTTGGTTTTATTACTTGTACAATGTCTGTGGCTCGACTGACAAAATGGAAATAACCTTGCAAGAAGAAAATGGATTGTGTATGTTGGTTAACAGTGGGTACATGCACCCTGAAATGTGAAGTGACACTGGACTTTAGAAACAAAGCATTCTGAAATGGATGAAGGTCTGTTGCATGGAGTTGTTGCGTCAAGACTGCTTGGAGAGAGAGAAAAAAAAGCTTCTTCTGGAGCTGAAGGAGGAAGAACATTGCAAATGGGGCAGTTCATAGGTTCATACAAAGCTTATGGCCTAAAGACCTTCAAAGACCATGACCTCAGGTGTGCAAAAGTATACATACATACACACCCACCCATGTATTCTTTCACTTCCTTCTTAAAAGTGGAGAGTGAATAATATCATTTCATAGGGTATGGGAGTTTATTCCAAAGGTGATGAATGTGCTGAATAATGAATTGGTCCTGCTTGCTACTTCTGCTACTGGATATTTTAATGCTGAATGTGTTTGTTACTGTGTTGTCCTTCCCTGCAGTGTGTTTGTGACCTGAGCATGTAAGACACAGGTCACCTCCCAGGAGGCAGTAGGAGACCAAGAAAAAGGAGTATCCAGTCCGTTGACCTGCTTAGAATAAGTTTGGTAACCAAACCTATTTATTCTTTTAGTCAAGGACCTTTCTTCTCTCTCATGCTGATCAAGGTGTTTTGTAAACGTCGTGTAGGTAATTGTATTGTACATGACTGAAAGGACTTCCTGAACTACTGGGTTTTAAAGGGCAGCAGTAACATCCCTAAATGGTGGATGATCTCTTGATGATAATGGGAGCTGCATTACAGGCCTTCCTTACTATTCTGGTGACCTCCTGAGCAAAGGTAAGATGTCTGTCCGTAAATGTACCAAGGCTGTTTATGTTTTCCCAGAAGTAGATCTAGCAAGTTACTTGTTTTGAAAAGGTTTTTATGCTGCATTTGTTCATATTTTAGGTCTTAGCACAGTTTTTATGCTAGGACTAAACCCTGCTGGAAGTGTCTGTGGAGAGGGCATTTCCTATCTTGTTGCCATTGTCTGTAGATTTGGTCTTTCAAAACATTTTCATGCTAACCCAGATGTCGGAGAGGAGGAATGCTGACCCACTCTGCACCTTAACCAGTGACATTATTGGTGCATATAGCTTATTTCTTTAGCCAACTGACTTTCTGGAAGAACTAACCGGGATCACAGAGAGAATATTATTTGAGATGTATAACTGAGAAATTGCAGAATATCCTTTCATGAGCTGTCCCAGGTAATGCTAATATGATGCAAAATAAATGTTCAAACTCCCTCTCCAATTATCTCTCTAACCGCTACTTGTTTTTCATAGTGTATCAGCAGCTAATGTGAAAGGGGTTGGGCTTTTGTTACTAAACTTGTCTGGATTTTTTTTTTTTAATAGTGGTCTCTCCATCCTGCCCCCCCCCCCCCAAGCCTTTCATTAAGTCCAGATTGACTCTGTGATCCTATAAAGTTCTTTCCTTTGCTCATTGCACAGCAATTTCAAAAAATTAAACTGGTCAAGAGGGCCTGGATATTAATTCTTGGGGAATAATGAACCGTGCTTTACCCAAGCTTTATAGAACAGTGACTGAGTGAGTCCAGCCAAGGGGGTGGGGGGAACAAATTGCATTGCACGTGACCAAGGACATTAAAAATGATCACAAATAAATTATACAGCATCTGTTGATAACCAAGGAACTTTATTGGATAAAACACCTCCAGTAAGCTCTTTCCTCTCCTCTTCCAATTTACAAATAGAGAGTTCTTCAGACTGCGGTTGGATTAACAGGGAAACGTGGTGTGGGACCCCACAATGATCTTGACAGCTTGTTTGTATTCTATTCTGGACAATGAGGGTAGATCAAAATCTTCTTGCTGGGGTGCCAGGAGGAGGTAAACATCCCTGTTTTATTGCCTCTGATGGCCCTTCCAGACAGTCCTCACCCCCCCCCCCCCCCATTCAACTGTAGTAATCCTTACTATGGAGAATTGAATTCGGCATAGCCATTTCAGGCACAGGAGCAAAAATATCCCAAATGTTCCACAATATGCATGTGTATTTCCGAGTTAAGTAGTGTGTGCTGCTGACTAATGGTAACCCTATGTTTGGTTATCATGAACTGTCGTATGTATTGGATCAAATGACAAAATACTGATTGGTGGGCCTCCATCACTATAATTATTGTACTAATCCATATTTTAGGTAATGTTCTAAATGCCAGTGTTCTTTACCATTGCTGCTTGATTTCTGTATTTTGATTCTGTAGTTTTGTCATGCTGTTTGTAGGCCTCTGAGAACTGGCTCGCCCTGGCCCAGTAGACCACCTGGTAAATAATGAATTTTGGACTGATAACCAGTTAAAGATAGAGCATTTCACTGGATAATAATGTGCAGATATTGCCTAGTAAAAAAAAAATGTCAGCCCCTTCACAGCAGCATATTAAGCTGCCACGAAGCACAGAATGGAAAAATGTCTGCCATTAGCTAAAGCTGGCTTGACTATTTAGCAAGCATAAGAAAGTAACTGTGTGTGTGTGTGTGTGTGTGTGTGTGTGTGTGTGTGAACATTAAATATTTACGTAAATTTTAGTTTTCAGGTGTGAAGGTACTTCACCACCAGCAGTTACATGTGTAACATTAAGTTTGAAATTTTTTTTTTAATCAGGAAATAATGGACCTTCCAGGTGTGGTGAAATCTGATGCAGCAGAACTCCCCTGTAAGGTCCATTATTTCCCTGATGATGCTCACCCTGTGTGGCATTATTCCTTCTATTTTTCTGGCCGCCCTATTTACAGTGACCCTCCACCTTGCCATGCATTGTCTTTTTTTCTAGTGGTCTTTCTCTTTGGTTGTCATAACCGAAATATGAAAGCTGAAGTCTTGCCATTTGAACTTCAAAAGAATATTTAGGCTCCTCCAATACAAAAACTCCCCGGCAGTCAGTAGTTTTTGTCAGTACTAGAATTCAAAAACCTAGATTTTCTTCTGTATTGTCCTTCACTGTAAAACTTTGGTATTCATGCAGTGTTACTGGAGATACCATTTTTTTGGCCAAAACACATTTTCATATGCAAAAATACAGCTGCGTACTTTAATATCTTGTATAAATCCACCATCTGTCAACAGTGATTGGTCTGTAGATTTCTTGACTGTTCATTTCAGCCTTCTTGGCTCTAATGAAGTTGTTTACACTTCCTATTTTCTCATTTGAAGAATCCATTATTATTTTTATCAGAGAAAAAAGATCTTTGTGTCTTCCATGTTAAGGTGCAAGTCTATTTTCAGACTGTTTTAATCTAGATGAGCAGGTATTTCGGATCATTATATTGTCGGGATAGTGACAGCTGTTTAATTCTTCTTCTTTTCAGATTTACTTCATATAATTCTGCTCTTTGCACCTCAGTTTTCTTCATGCAGTCATGCTTTTATGATTTGTTCTGCTTGTAAATGAAATGAGTTCATTAATTCTAAACTATTCCGTTTGTCCTCATTCTCTTTTAAACTTTATTTCCTTAACAATTGTGGATCGAAACACACACACATTTTGATATACGTTTGTCTTTTCAAGGATCCTTATGAAGTCTAATGTGATGACTCTTGACTCCTGAACCCAGTTTTCACTTTTGGTACTTCACATTCCAAATGTAGTCGCTGAAGAATCTTGCTGGCATAACTCAGAATGATCATGTGATTTAATATCCACAATTGGTCCGATCACTTTCTTCAAAATCCGTATAAAGAACGGATCTTTTTCTCTTTTTAATTTCTCCAGATCTTTTGGGTTTCTAATACCATGATCGGAATTGACCCTATTCTTAATAATTAAAGTTCATAAAATTAGTATTGTTGCAATCATTGATGTCAGCCGGAAGACCTCTTCGCAGCATGCGCAATGTGGCCTCTTGCAGTTCCTATGGAGTTACATGTATGGGTAACATATCTAAATTTGTTTGTAGTATCTGTTTTATAAGACTTTTGTTGATCCTACTGCTATTGGAACTTTGTGGGTATCTTTCTTCCACAGTGCTCTCTTTTCTGCCTGCAAATCCTGATTTTTTTTTATTTTTTTTATTTATTTATTTTTTTTTTATGACTTTTTGTCTGTCTCTACGCAAGACACTAGTCATAGGTAGGTACTAGGCTATTGGCCCTAGGGCCTATACAAGCCTAGCCAAAAACGTACCCTGGCTTTCGCCACCCAAGAAAATTATTTTCCTGTACCCCTGTCAAGCAGAACCACATAAATGATCCCCTGGGTGAATTTCCTATTACCCATCCAATCATCAAGATTTTTCTTGAAGAGTGCTAATGAGGAGCTCTGTTTGACATAGATAGGTAGTCTGTTCCAGGGTATGGAAAGTCTCTGGGACAAGAGTCTATCCCTCCAGCATGTTCTGTTTATTGTGGTGACGAGGTTTAGGTCCCTAGAGCGTGTAACTCGGAGGGATTTGGATTTCTTTAAGTGGAGCATGTCCAACAGCTCTGGGTTTGACACAGCTTTGTATGTTAGGCAGAGATCGCCTCTGAGTAGGCGATATGCAACTGAGTAACGCTGGAGTTTTTTTACACTGTCTGCGTAAGGCATCTGTTTGAGGCCAGTAATCCTCTTTTTATGAGGTATTTTTGCGGCCTTTCCAGTTGTTGTATATGTCTTGTGAGGTACATACCGAAAGGGACATTGTACTCTATAATGGGTCTGAGTGATTAGAGGGGAACAATGGCCTCTTTCTTTTTTTTTTTTTTTTTCTGGATGAGAAACGCTTTGTGATGAGGTTTGCCACGTAGAAGGATTTCCTGACCACTGTGGCGATGTGATTATCAAAGGAGAGACTACTGTCCACCTGTGTCCCAAGGCCTCTTATCACACTTTCGGTGTTAAGTGGACTACCACCTATGTGGTAGTTCATGGGTACATTGTTTTTACCAAAGGGGATGACCATGCACTTTTTAGCATTGAGATTGAGACCATGACTTTGACACCAGGCATCTGTCTCAGTGAGGCCCTTTTGTAGGATGTCCACATCGTTAGGAGTTTTGATTATGGCTCCTAGTTTGCAGTCGTCTGCGAATTTAGTTAGCCAAAGACCTTCTGTGTTAGCCTGTACTTCAGAGAAGTAGATACCAAACAGGAGAGGACCCAGGACTGAACCTTGTGGCACTCCACTTGTCACTGGTCTGAAGTCTGATTTGGAGTCTGCTACTTTCACAGTGTGGGTTCTGTCAGTAAACCAGTTGGCAACCCATCTTGTGACATAGGGATTTATACCAAGTGAGTTTATCTATAATTCCAGAGTGGGGGATGGTGTCTAACGCCTTGGCGAGATCTAGATAGGCTGGTGAATCACCTTACCCTCATGTCTGGCTTTGGTGACTACTACAAAGGAGTCTGTCAGGTTTAGGAGACGTGATCTGCCTTTTACAAACCCAAACTTTGTGTGGTCCAGAGTTGGGAGATCTCCAATGTCTTTGTTTATGAGTTCCATGATGATGCTTTCCATGGCCTTGCAGACCAGGCTCGTCAGACTAATGGCGCGGTAGTTCCCAGGGTCTGTTGCGCCCCCCCCTCTTTTGTGGAGTGGGATAACTGTCGCGGTGCGCCATTCAATGGGCACAAAGCCTGAGTTGAGGCTATGATTGAACATGGTACTTAGGTGGGGTGCAGTTCATTCTGTAGTTCATGTAGAAGGCAGCCTGGGATGTTGTCAGGTCCCATGGATGCTGTGTTCTTGGCTTTGGAGAGTGAGGTTTTTACCTGTGCAGCCATGATTACAGGAACTCTGCATTCTTCCGGTATAAAGATGGGCCCTTTAGAGGGTGAGAGGGGGGACCTATCTGCCAGGATGTTGGCAATATCCGTTCTGTGTATTTAGTGTCGTTGTGCTATAACTCAGAGCAGATATGAGTGTTGCCATTGAGATTCTTGAAACAGCTATAGAATACTTTGTGGTTGTCTTTAGAATCGGTGGCAATTTTGTTTTCATAACTACCTTTGGAGGATTTTGAGGGACCTCAGCTTCTTACTGAGGCTGACCTGGGAGTTCCTCCAATCATGAGATTTTACTCTTTTTTTTTTTTTGCAACAGTTTCTTTCTTCTGTTGTAGAGTTTGTTTATGGCAGAAGACACCAGATTGGCTTCCTTTGTTTGGAGGATATCCTCTTGGTTCTCTTAGGGATAGCATGATCCATGCACTTGTGTAAGTGCTTATAAAGTGCATTTGTGTAGGATTCAGCAGTCATACCTCTATTGTCCATCTGCATGGGTGTCGAGTTTGCCACTTCTGTCTTAAGAAGCATGAAGTTGGCTTTGGAGAAACTTTTTACGGGTGTTTTCCTAATTGGGGGGTGGGAGCGGGATGTGGATATCTAGGGTGATTAGCTTGTGGTCGGATCTGACCAATGAGGAGCTGACCTCTGGTGTGGAACACTGGTCACCCATGTTGGTGATGACCAAGTTTAGGATATTGCTGCCCCTGGTGGGGGTATGGATAAGTTGATCCAAGGCATTGGAATTGATGATTTCCAGAAAACGTTGAGAAAAAGAGTTGGTACATGAGTTGTTTTCCTAGTTAATGGTAGGGTAGTTGAAATCACCCATTATTAGAGTGTTGGGCTGTACCTTAACATTTTCCACTGTATCAAGAAAAGAGGAGTGGGAATCCTGGGGCAAGGTGGGGGGTCTGTAGCAAGCTACAATCTGGACTGCGGTTTTGCCCAGAGTTAGTTGAACTTGGATAATTTCGGATGCATTATGCTGAGCAACTAGCTTGGTGTGGATATCCTTAATGAATATGGACATGCCTTCACCTTTAGTGTTTTGGTCTGGGTTTGGTGGCCGAAAGGTGCGGTATGAATTATAACCTGGTAATGCAGGGGTGCTCTCTGGAGCTTTGAACCAGGTCTCTATCACTGCACAGATGTCAATGTTCTCCATTTTAAGGAGTGCCTGAGTGCATTTTGAGGTTTAGACTTCTAGCATTGAGTAGCATTACCCTCAGATTTTGCTTGCTTGTACCTGTTACGGTGGTGAATTTGTCATTTGAACCTTTCCCAAAAAAGGCACTATAGGGGTGGCAAGAGCCTTTGCCAGTATCCAGAATCCCAAGGGTGACAGGTGCAGGCCATCTCTGGCAAAGCATTGTGGTCTGTCGATCATGTCATCCCAGGTAGACAGATACTGGATTCCCTTAGAATGACACCAGAAGCTTAGCCAATTAGTCAATAATTTTGTCCTTGTACTGTGGTATCATTCTGGGTGATGGCAGGATGCTGCTCAGGGCTAGGGTCATACCTGCATGGGCTACAAGATTGGAGAGCTCCTCCATGTCTCTCTTCCTGTAGTCCAGGGAGGTACGTCTCGGGTAATTCACACCATCATGGTCTATGACAGAGTCATATTTGTACTTGTGGAGTGACCGGAGTGTGTGCGTTATGTGGCGGATCCTGGCACCTGACAGGCAGCTGACAGTAACTTTTTCCTTGTTTAGCTAGAGATTTTCAATGATTAATGCTACTTTTGTCATCTTTTCATGGACTAGGTCTGGTTTTCTCACATATGTCTTTTGAACTGTTGGTAATAGGGGATCCCAAGTGATGTAATTTTCTGTAATGCTTTGTGGCTCACGTTTTGAGTGTTCACTTCAATACCGTAATGTTTGCACAATCCCAGGTGCAATAGTCTTGCCATATTATTATGCCTTTCTGCCATTAGTATATCACAACCAGCAACAGTGTGCGAGACCATTTGCAATTTTGTTTTACAAAACCTACATTTATCTGTTTCACCCCCATGTTCAATGGACTTAGTGGGCTATGTACACGTTGGTTTAGAGTCTTGGGCACCAATATTAACCATTTATCTTTTGGTTTGAATTCACCTCTCCTTAACCATTCCTGTATTCGATCCTGATCAACATGAGGTTCTTCCAGGAGTTTTCTATACTTGCAACTGTATTTGTGCATTTTCCACATTTCTTGTCTTCTCATCTGATCCATCACCCTGTATTCTTTTTGTTTTTTGGCACATTCAGTTGCTACCTGATTTGTATCTACTTCTGGTTTGGTTTGATTTCCATTCCTGCGTGATGCCGATATGCTTCTGCTCGACTAAGCAGTTAAATTATCTTAGATTTATTCTCCACATGTTTCAAAACTTTCACTACATTTGGGTCTTGAGGTCAGCAGATATGTATGCAGTCCCACTATTACAGATCTATACATGTAATCAATTTCAAGTAGGCCCTTACCTCTTTTGGAACAGGGAATATATAATCTTGATATATAGTGAGTTTTATAAATCATTTGGTGAGTATGAAGCATCTTTGTTTTCCTGGCTAATCTAGCTAACACCTTTTGGGGCCAGTCACACTCCAAAACTGTAAGTTAGGACGGGAAGAGGAAATTGTTTTTTAGCTTGGATTTTGTTCCTAGATGTCGGTGTTGTTTTCAGGATTAATTTAAGTCTTCTAAAATATTCCTTACTAAGTTTTACTTGCATTTGTTCACGTTTTTATTGTTAATCAACATCAGTTTCCCAAATATATGTATACACTTCCTCTTGCTCAAGTCCTTTTATATCACATTTTTGTCCCAAACTGTTTTCTTGGTGCTGCAGCTTTACTGCTTTAAAGGTTGCTTTTGCACGTTTATCAAGACCAAACGACATTCTTATATCTTCTGAAAAAGTTTTGACTACTTGCAGTTGTGCTGTCCGTTCCTCATCTGAGTTGCACAGTTTTAAATCCTCGACAAGAGAAGTTTTGACTTGTTGTTTTGGGAGCCAAATGATAGCCATGACCCAATCTTTTAAGCAGACAGTTTAATGGGTTAAGGGCAAGGTAAAAGAGCAACGGTGACAGAGTCCCCCTGGAGTATTCCCCTTTGGATTTTTATCCCTGGAGTTATAAATAGCACCTCCACCTCTGATGGACCTGTCCCTAGTGGAGTTCCCCAGGGATTTGTTCTGGGACCCCTAATGTTTGGCATCTGTTTCTCAGAGGTCCAGGCAAAGACAAATGGCCTGTGGCTGACCAAATTTACGGACGTCTGTAAGTTGTGCTGTCATTGACTCTACAAATGATGTTACTGCAAGAGGGTCTGACAACAACTAATGACTGGTGCCAAAGTCATGGCCTCAAGCTAAAATGCAAAAAAGTTTCAATCATACCGTTCGGCAAAAACATGGCCCCTACAGATTACCACATCAACGGCAACCCCCCAATCACACAACCTGTGGCGAGAGACCTGGGCACTATGGTTGATAACCTCACATTCGACCGTCTTGTAGCAGCAGTGGTCAGAAAAGCTTTTTACTTGGTTCATCTCCTAAGTAAAGGGATTGCATCCAGAAAAAAGGCTATTACTTCTTTATACTCCTCCCTCATTAGACCAATAATTGGGACTGGAAAGGCCACTGAAATACCTTACAAAGAGAATCCATGGCCTTCAACACCTGCCCTATGCAGACCTGCTGAAATCACTATCGCTCTACTCAGTATCGTATGGACTGCTCAGGGGTGATCTGTGTCTTGCCTACGAGGCAATCTCGAACCCTGCTCTACTAGAGATGCTCCATATCCATAAGTCTAACTCGTCACGAACTACCCACTCAAAAGGCCTGAATCTAATATGCGACATCAATAAAACCTGCTGGAGAGACAGAGCAGCCTCTGGGAAACAAACCTATCTCTGGAATAGACTTCCCATACACATCAAACAGAGCACCTTGGTGACCCTTTTTCAAGTGCAACCTTGATGAGTAGATGGGAAACCACAAATTTGTCCCAGGGGTTCCACCTGTGTCCCTCATTGACAGGGGCGACAAATGCTGACCTGTTTCTTTTTGGGGATAAACTCTTGGCTATGCTTGTGGGATACTGCCAAATGCTTTTTTGTAGTTGGTCTATGCCATACTTAGTTTCTTCCCATTTTTACAGTTCTCTACTATGATTTTATTTAACAAGTGCCACTTTGTTCCATATGACTTTCTTATTGCCTTTTTGTTCTGTTGCCGTAGTTAAGTTTTCTTCTAAATGACTGTAAACTCTGTTGGCATCAATTCCAGTGTATAGTTTATACGTAGTCTGAAGGCAAGTTGTTGGCCTATAATTTTTAGGGTAGCTAGCAGTTTTTCTCTTAAGTAGGAGCATTGCTTTTCCAGTTAGCCATGTTTGTCTGTCTGGGGTGTGCATATAAATAGTTCTTACTCATGGCTAAATCTTTGTGCAAAGATGTTTTAATACTTTTAACCAGAAGTTAGGCACTGCATCTGGGCCTGGAGTTTTCCAATTACAGGCTTTTCTGTTTCAAACTGTCTGGCTGTTGCTTCATCCCATTTCACATCATGTACCTTTGAACTTCGTATTCCTTCTTTTACTTGCGTCTATTTGGCATCTTTATGTTCCACAGGATCTTCATAAATGCTTCTTCAAAATGTATCTATTTCTTCTTTTTTGGCGGTCTTTCAATTCCTATTATCTTGTTTCCTAATTCTCTATAGAACTTTTTTGGGGCATCAATAAATTTGCTCATTTTGTACTTTTCCTTTTACATTTATCTGTTTATCTTCTAAATTCTTCTGCCTGTGCTGATATTTTTAGTTTATTTGCAATAGTGCCTGATCAATTATAATACTGCACATTGCATTTATCATGTATATCTTTGAGTTTTTTATTGCTTTGTTTCCTCTTCCATACTCTTGTAACAGTGACACTTCTTGTCATAATTGCTTTATAGTTTTCTCTGTTTGATATTTCCATGATGGTATTCAATTTCTCCCCTTCCTTTCCCTTACTACCCTGTGTTCTTGTGGTAGAATTTGTTAATTTTAGCTGCATAGTAATGTATCTTCGTTTACTTCTGCTATATTGCATGAATCTCTCCGGACAGTACTAATTACAGTGTTCATTTGTTTTATCAAAATTCTAACCTTTGGTTTTATTGACCTTCTGCAGTCTGTCTGTATTAAATCGAGCAATTCTTTTCTTAGCTCATTTACTTTTAAACTGAGGGTACATTTATTTCATTCTCCATTTTCTGCAGGCATTCTATAGCATCTTCCTGTGACATGTTCTTTTTAATTTCATCCTGTCATCCTTTGCTCTGTCATATGGAAACTCACTAGCCTGTCACTCCTCCTCCTCACTGGCTGCATCAGAGTTGCCACTTTTCCTATTTGTCTATCATGATGTCTTTAAAAATTCCTGGTAGGGCCTTGTAGATATTGTAATGGCTCCAACCAGTAGTTGTAATACTTTAACGGGTAATGCCATCAATGCCTAGTGGTTGGTTCTTGGGAAAAGCTTTTAGTGCTGTTTCCATTTCTTCTTTCACCACCACCAATTATTTTTTGTTTCAGTGATGGTGATCCCAGATTGTGACGATCTGTTTAATTTATGACCTTTAGTAATATAGTCTGCATGTGTACATCTATTAGTAATGTGTGTGTGTGTGTGTGTGTGTGTGTGTGTACATATAAAAAATATATGGCTTGGGGACAGGTCCGCAAATGGCACAAACACCAAAACATTGATCATTGTTTACATTTCAGCTCTAGCTAACTATATTCATGTTGTGCTCCACTGTGTAATATTTCTCTAAACCCTTGTCATTTGGCCTTGCTGTATACTGATGATCTCAAGTTTGGAAATTGTACTCGTTAACTGCATTGTACTGCTGTGCGCATACTTTTGACTTGCTACATTTCTGTGACCTTACTTTAATAATTAGTAAATATCCTAATTAGTTGTATTATATCTGGAGCTTTTTCTCCTCTGGTCACCACTGAAAATGGGCCATTGGCTCAGCTGGAGTAACCCAGTTAACAAATGTCAATAAATAAATAAACCTAAAATTATTGAAGGCCTTCATCCCACATACCCCCTGCTACTTGAGTTTACCAACTCTGCCACACAACAGTGGAACAAGGGAAAATTCCCACTTCCCACTGTATCATTACTCTCTCAAAATGATACTGGCGTAATGTGATCATAACCGTTTTTGCTCCCTTATTTTGGCATTCAAAATTTTCTATATTCTGAGCATTCAAACTATTTGTGTGTTTATTGTGTGTGTGTGTGTGTGTGTGTGTGTGTGTGTGTGTGTTTAATAATCAATGGGACAAGTAGGTGGAATGCTCTGTGAGCCTTTTCAGCCATGGCTCAGTTCATCGCATTAAATCTCTTGTAATGGTCTGTCACAATGTCAGATTTG